>NC_133777.1:37911919-37973793 GCF_003597395.2 Chelonoidis abingdonii
GCACTGTGGGATACCTCCCGGAGGCCAATAACGTCGATTTCCGTCCACACTAACATTATTCCGAATTAGTAATATCGATTTTAGGGTTACTCCTCTCGTTTTGAAGGAGTACAGAAATCGATTTAAAGAGCCCTTTAAATTGATTTACAGAACAGTGTAGTGTGGACGGGTGCAGCGTTAAATCGATTTAACGCTGCTTAAATCGATTTAACGGCGTAGTGTAGACCAGGCCTGTGTTGGATCTATTGTTCTGGATAAAAGTAATGTGTGTTCTTGTCCTGTAAAGTTGAGTTGCAGTCTGAGTGCCTACTTTTTATTTATTTTTATACTGTAATAACTTCTCCATCTGGACTGCTCTCTGAACTAACCCCACTGTTTTTTGCCTCCCAGAGGAGGAGAGTCAATGTGTTTTTTTTCCCCGTGTTCCATGTAAGGTCCTTTTCCAAGAAATTCTCTTGTTCTAATAAACTAGTTCCCTTTACTTTTCTCCAGATAAGAGAAGATTCCGAACTGTGATAGATTCCCTTCAAATGAGATCTGACCCACTCTGTGGAGTGCAAAAGGGCTGGAATCTGGTTGCAAATGACCAGTAGGGAATTCAGGGTGGTGGGAGCTGTGTGTTGGCATAAGCTCCTATGAATGTCTCCTTTGCCAGCCACATCAAAGCAAGTAGTGTTGCAGAATTGGGAGATTCTTAATGGACCCTTTGCCTGTGGTGTAACTTAAAGTAGCTTCCCAATGACTCTAAACCTCGCTGAGGAGAGGGCCACTGTTGATCACCCCACAGAATCAAGGAGCCATAACCAGCTCTGACAGCCCTTCCTCACCGGTACTGA
Organism: Chelonoidis abingdonii; assembly: GCF_003597395.2. NCBI lineage: Eukaryota > Metazoa > Chordata > Testudines > Testudinidae > Chelonoidis > Chelonoidis abingdonii. Next base: position 37,912,756 of record NC_133777.1, read on the forward strand.
GTTCACAGGCAGGAGGCTCTTACACTCGTAAGCCCAAACACAGTTCTTCTCAGGTAGGGAGACTGTGCCTTTTTGATTGGTGCTTGGTCACGTGCCAAACAAGCGGCTCTTGCTTTCCTCTGGCCCAGCCCCCTAACCAATCAACTGTACTAATCCAGCACCTTAGAGGTGGGAAAGGCTTGCGAGACTTCCTGCCCAGTAACTCTGTCCATGCTGAGTGCTTCATAGCTGGCTGGCTAGGTGACTGTTTTACTCCCTTCCCCTGATGACAGTAAGGTATGCATGGAGAGGTGCAAAGCTGAGTTAGTGATCTGTTTAATTTGTCATCCAGTTACTAAGTACAGAACACCTAGCATTTGCTTCCTGTTTCTTGTTTTAAGCATATTCACCGGTGCTAGAGGGAAGGAGAGGGAGAGAATCCTGCTCAATAGCATCCACTGGGAAAGGCAGAAAGCTGACCTGACCTTGAAGAGGGATAACTTTCTCCCTTTAAAGCCTTCCCTCACTTTTTCCTGCTATTGCTAGAGGTGACTCTGTAGGAGGGTAAAGAACCAGGGCATGGGAACACTAGAGTGTGTGTGTGGGAGGGAAGGGCAAATGAGATCAATGGAAAGGGAAACTGGAGGTTGTTAAATATTTAAAATCTGGATCTTCAAATGTTTGAATTTACACATGTAAGCCTTTTGAAAAGTGATGATGGGGATGTGTATAGAATTCCTCCCCCGATAAAGTTGTTTTCTTGACTTGTCACACTGATTTGCTGTCATGGATTTTATAAAGCTAGTGATAGAAAAGAGGGATTAAATTATCTTGCTCTTTCCCTGCCAAAGGAATAAATTCCCTACAGTATATTTAAGTGGTTTTCTCCAGTGTAGTTCTGAATGACTCCAGTGATAGGGCTTCCACCATTTCTCTTGGGAGACTCTTGCACAAGCAAATAGATTTTATGGATAGACAATGTTTGTTACTCATACAAAAGGTAAATTTTGTGTTCTGCTGGCTATTGTTACATTTATTTATTTTTTGTAATTTATGGCAAGGGTGCAGAGAAGCTGAGACAGGTGTCCTTTTTACGTTTTTGTGTTAATCTAAATAAACACATTCTACTTCGCTTTTTTTCTGTTTCATGTTTATAGTTCTTGTTATACTCCCCGTATATGAACCTAACAATTCCTCTCTTGTACTACAGTAGAAATCCTCCTCAGTCTTTGTACGTTTTTGCCAATGGTATATAAAAGAATACAATCATATTAAACTTGGCTGCTGTAAATACAAGAAGAGAAGATAAGCAATCTTCACACTTCATAATCAAGCCCCTCCTATCTTCCATCCCCATTTCATCCTTGTTTGGAAGACAAACTCATAACCTTTAAAAAATGTTATTTATGGCTATCAATTAAATATCTCATAAATTGATTGCTTATGTAAACTTATACTCAGAATTTCTTGTTGGGTTAGTATGCCATATCTGATGTAAAGTAGGGTTTTTGGTAAAATTTCAAAATGTTTAAATAAATAGTAATTTTTTATTCTTTTAATTATGTAGTCCTTTATTTCCCCATGTGCAATTTGTGTACAGAGTTGCATCTCCTGCACAAAGAGCACACACAAAAGTTATCTGCTTTGGGGGTCTGTTTTGTCAATGCATTATTGGAAAGAGTAACTCTTTTCCTTCAGAGTTTTATTATGCTTTTATAAATTGTACTGCAACTAATAAGGTTGACACAAAGGCCATATGGATAAAACCAGGTGTCCAAGTTTTATTGCCTGATCAGATACCTTAGAAACGATGAGTGACCCCACAATGTCAGGGAAAGGGTTTTTTAGCTGTATGGATTAAAGAATATGAAGATGGATACTTACATCTGCTTTTATTATATTAAAAATGTTTGTAGATAAATAAAAGTTAATAATATTTGTTTCTATTCCAGATGGGAATGACAGGTAACACTAGTCCCTTTGGGCAGCCCTTTAGTCAAGCTGGAGGGCAGCAAATGGGAGCTACAGGCGTGAACCCTCAGTTACCAAACAAGCCAGGCATGGCAAATAATTTGCCTCCCTTTCCTACTGACATCAAGAGTACTTCAGTTACCAGTGTGCCAAATATGGTAAGTTGCATTTAACTCATGTCATTTTCCCCTTCCTTGTTGTGCATCTTCAAAATATATTCCAAGTCCCAATATATAAAGTTATGTCTAGTAAAAACTGAATTCACATCATACTAGTTTAGATTTTAATGAATGATATTGAAAACTCATTAATCTGATTTTTTTTCCTCAGTGGCATTGGTCAGCAAAATGTTAAAGGTGAATTGTAAAACAAAAATGAGGTAAGTTCCAAATATGTAAAGTGTGCTCGCTATCCAGCCTGTAGTGAGCATGAAAGACAGAAATAAGTCTAACAGGATGCTGGGCTCGATGGACAATTGGTCTGACCTGGTTTGGCTATTCCTATGTAACTACCATCCACCCTCTCAATAGTTTTTCACCTCAGAAATTGGTACTTTTTGTTTCACTGAAGATATCCCAGAATTCATTGTTCTCTGGTATCACAGACACTAGGAATTGCATGGGTTCCTCTGAGACAATATTGCTTTCTGTCATATCTCCAGTAAACTGGGAAATAATCAAGAAGGTGGGGTGGGGCTTTAGAAGCTTATATAAAATTTATTTCTGTGCTCAGTAACCCCCATTATTGGTTACCAGGAGCATTTAGCAAAAAGTTCTGTCCTTAAAAGGGGACACTACGAACTTGCATTTTTTGAAATATTTTCTTTGAGTACCCCTAAACAGTATGCTCTGCATTTTTATAAATTATTAAAACTAAATTAAGGGAGGAGCTGTCTCTGTTCCCTGCTGATGTTCAGAATTGAGTGTACCTAAGAGCAACATCACTGACCATGCTCAGGCCTGCACCTTTCCTTTTCTTTTTGTGCACACTACCACCTGTTGCCTCTTCAGTCTTACACTTTCAACTACAGCAGAAGTAAAGGCGAGTCTGTAGAGTCTGGGGAAGGGTTTGCACACCCAAACAGTGAAACTAAATACACTGAATGCTGTCAAATGCACCCAGCAAACTGAAAAATAGAAGATATTTTCCTTTAATCTTAGGGATTCTTTATAAAAAATATTGCTACAAAATTTTCAATTTGAGAACCTCCCTGTACATCAGTGTTCATTTTTGTTTTGCAGATCACCTTTAAGAAAAAGCTTCTTTACCAAAATAATCAGCTCCTTCCTAGTTTTTTCTAGCTATTAGAATGCTGCTATAAAGGCAACACTGGATTGTGGCATCACTGAATGAAGGCACAGCTGATTAGAGAGGAGGAGCTTTTTTAATTCAGTTTTGGAACTCAGAGCAAAAGGAGAAACAGGATGGAAAACAATCAATTACAACAGTTTCTCCTAAAATGATTACTGAAAAATTTGTTGAGCTTTATAAATCAAGTCATCCTTAAGGTTATAAGAGAAGTTGGCCAATTCAGTTCTTTATACTGTGTGGTATGTAATCATAAGGCTACTTCTAGAATAAGTTTCAGTGGTTCTCAAACTGTGGGTCGGGACCCCAGAGTGGGTTGTGATCCCATTTTAATGGGGTTGCCAGGGCTGGCTTAGACTTGCTGTGGTCCAGGGTCAAAGCCCAAGCCCCACCACCTGAGGCCAAAACCTGAGGATTTCTGCCCTGCATGTTGGGACTCAGGTTACAGGTCCCCCTGCCTGGGGCTGAAACCCTTGTGCATCAGCTTTGCCAACCCCCCTCTTGCTCACGGCAGTGGGGCTTGGGCGGGCTCAAGCTTCGGTCCCTTCTCCTGGAGTCGCGTAGTAACTTTTATTGTGAGAAGGGGATCGCGGTGCAATGAAGTTTGAGAACCCCTGAGTTAGGTAACTAGAAACTTGTTTATATTGGTGGAGAACTTATAGTAAGGTCCAGTATCTTAGGTTGTGGGATCGTTACTTGATAAACTGTGTTTTCACATTTATTACTGCAAAGTTAAAGTGGTTTTGTGCTTAAAATTTATCTAACTGTGCCTGCTGTCATCTTACTGTTAGTAAGAGATGCCACTTCCATCCAGTCTTGACAAAAGACTGAGAGCAAGTGCATTTTGACCACTGTATTGTATTTTAAATGAGTTGTGTTTTAAAAATGCCATTATAAAATGAAATGCCCTTTTCATACAGATTTTTAGAATTGCACTGTGGTATTGGTCACCTTTTAGAACATTGAAGCAACAAATTTGCCTTGCAAGGTTCAGCCATGGTTTCTGAAACATTACTGAACTTACTTTGATCCTCTCTGCACTTCCCATTTAAACTTCACACTGGTTCACCTGATCCGCATTTTCAGCAATGGGTAAATTTTCTAATAATATAGACAAAGTTTGTGTGTACACAGTTGTGCAGTAAATTAATTCTACAGGTATGCTGTATTGTTTGTCACAAAGGGTTGTATTTGGTTTTAACCTTGTACACCAAGTCCCAAAATAGATGCGAGAAATGTTGTGTTATGTAAGTTCTATCTGCACCACTACAAGTGTGTGTAAATTCCTAAAACAGCTAAGAGTTTTGTTTTACGTACAAAGTGGACTGTTTGCTGATAGAGTGAATACTATCTCTGGTATCATTTTGGCTCTGATATGGGAAGTACACTACTGAATGCTCTCATGTTTCCGCTGTGCAAAACAAATGACTTATAGTTAGTGCAAATTGCTTGTGAGTATAGTTCTTGTTAGTATACTTTTTTAAAAATATAATTTACTTTGGAAATTGTGGATGTTTAGAATATTGCAAACTTGGCAGTTTCATGTGATATTTTCTATGCTTGCTGCTGCTTCACAAAGTAAAATTAAAATATCACTACTTGCTTTAATATCCCTCAATGTATTAGGAATAATGTAATTTAATTGCTGGTATAGTTTCTATGGAAACTACAAATTCAGTTATGTTTTATGCTCTTAAACATGATAGCAGTTACTACAGAACCTGATAAAGCCTCTCCATGAGATGCAAATTACTTTCTGTTGGTTGACACTAGAAACATTGCCATTCTTTAGCAAAAGCATTGATGCACAGATTTCATCCTTGTCTTCTGGATAACTCTCTTAAATCTAGCAGGAATTTCAGGAATCCTCGCTTCAGGCTGTGTCTGAAAAGAAATGTGAATGGGCAGGAGAGGATATAAATCTCAGACTTCCAGGTCTTAGTCCCATCCAGTTGTCAGAGGAGTGCTCCTTAATCTCTTGTTTACATTGTCTTAAAAATCTATATTTTGGTGGTGTGTTTATAGAAGGGGACTGCTTGACACCTGGTAAAGTCGGGACCCTGTTTATAATTCAGTTATGAAGCTATTTGCACAGCTGCATAATTCCTTTTTGAAACTTCAATTTAATGCTATAGAATCTAAATACTTCTACGGACAGTTGGGTTCTGGAAATTATCCATCAGGGATACTCCATAGAATTTCGCTCTTTTCTGCTTCACAAACTCCCTTCCCGGTCCCACATTGAGGACCGCTCTCATGAGGTGATTCTTCAACATGAGGTAGAATCCCTTTTGCACCGAGGGGCAATAGAGCGTATCCCACCTCATCATGGGACGGAGATCTACTCCATGTATTTTCAATTTCCAAAAAAGACAGAGAGTGGAGACTCATCCTGACCTTTGGCAATTCAACATCTTTATTTGAAAGCTGAAATTCTGGTTATAGTGACATTGATAATCTCTTCCCTTCAGGAAAGGATGTGGTTCACAGCTCTTGACACAAAGGACATGTATTTCCACATGGACCTTAATCCATCACACAGGAAGTTCCTGCATTTTACGGTTGGCCAGGAACTGTTTCAGGCCCTCCCCTTCTGGCTCACTACAGCACCCAGAACATTTACGAAGGTTTTCTCTGTGGTAGCAGCCCAGATGAAGTACCAGGGCTATACAGCGTTTCCATACCTAGACGACTGACTACTGGTAGGCCACTCTTGTTAGGTGGTCAGGTCAGCGACAAGGCTTCTATCAGCCATAGATGTTTGCATAAACAAAAAAAAGTCCATTTTGTTACCCACAAGGACAATAAATTTCATGGAGGCGACATTGGACTTAGTTTCTGCAAGAGCATTTCACCCCGCAGACAGGATTCATAAAATAACCAACGTGATTTCACGCATTACCTGCTGACCACAAACTACAGTGCACAGGTATCTTTCACTGTTAAGCTCATGGCCGCACACACTTACATGATTCTGTTTGTCAGACTCCAGTTGTGGTGTCTGCAAGTTTGGCTCCATTCAATCTGCCAACTGAACAAGGACCACATCAATTCCAAGGTGATTGTTTCCACTAGAGTTAACACCTCCCTCATTTGTTGGTCATGGTGTGTGTTCCCATGGCCACCATTGTGAAAGATGCCTTCCTCCTGTGGTGAGATGCTCACTTGTACAACCACATTGGTCAGGGTACCTGGACCTCATGAGAGAACAGGCTACATATAAACATACTGGAAATGAGATCAGTCTGCCTTACGTGCAAAGCCTCCCTTCCACTCATGTGCTTATTCCATGTACAGATAATGTTGGACTGCATCACCATGGTAGTATATATCAACCAACAGGGAGGAGCAAAATCTCATTTCCTCTGCCCGGAAGCTATCAGACTTTGGAACTGGTGCATCAGGAAGCGCATCACGATACAGGCTGCCTATATCCCCAGTATTCACAACTCACTTGCAGACAGACTAAGCAGAAACTTCTTGGCAGACTGTGAATGGGAGGTTCATGAGAATCCTAAGTGAGATACTTACACAGTGGGGTACTCCAGTATTTGCATCCCAAGCTAACAGAAAGCTCCCCTTATTTTGTTCCAGAGGAGCCATGGGTTGTGACTCCCAAGGCAAGGCTCTTCTGCTGCCTTGGACAAATGGTCTCAGTTATGCCTTTCCTCCCATTTCCCTTCTTATACAAGTTGTGGGGAAGAGATCTCATGACAGAACCAGTATCATTCTCCTAGCAGCCTACTGGGCCAGACAGTTCTGGTTCATGGACCTTCTAAAGATGCCTGCCTGCCCACCCACGAATCAGGGTCTGCCCATTCCCAGATCTCCTAACCCAGGATGTGGCGGGAATAAAGTAACCCAATCTGGGCTCACTTCATCTCATGATCTGGTGTTTGGATGGGTGTCAGAAATAGAATGCTCATGGGATCACTCTTAGTTCTCAGCAAGTACACCTAGCAGTGATTAGTGCCTTCCTCCCTCCAGGATGGTCCATCTTTACTCATCCTGCTTCAGCACAATTTGTGAAAGGCCTGATCAGGACCTTCTCAGTAGTGCTTAATCCTACACATCAGTGGGACCTTAACCTTGTCCTGTGGATACTCTCAGGTCTTCCCTTTGAACCCATGGCAACGTGTGCCATGACCAGCCTATCTATGAAGGTGGTTTTTTGAGGCTATCATTTCTGCTAGGAAGGTCAACAAGCTTGGAGCCATCATGGTGGATCCTCCTTATACAGTGTTTCACAAAGAAAAGGTTTCTCTTCAACTACACCCTGGATTTCTCCCCCAAATTGTTTGAGTTCCACCTCTATGAAATTATATTTATCTGTATTGTTCCCAAAACCCCCCACTTCTTCTGATGTCTGGTATGCCCTGACCTTCTACCTGAAAAGAACCAAACCTATTAGGAAATTACCTGAAACTTTTTGTTGCCATAGCAAAGAGATTGTATGGGCAAGCCAGAATCTCCCAGAGGATTTCTAAATGGGTTTCGGGATGCATCTTGGAGTTCTATAAGATAGCAAAAATTCCTTTCCCTGGGACTGTCACAACTCATTCCACACAAGTAGACGTGATGTGGAGGCAGCTTGTATCTGATGTCCTGCTACAAGGAAGCTACCTGGAGTTCTAGCCCCATGTTTGCAACCCACTACACTCTAGTTCATGCCTCAGTTGCAGATGGGATCGGAAGTATTGCAAGCATCTTTGTTACCAGCTTCCTCCCACCCACCTCCAGTCTGAACAGTGCTTGCCAGTCACCCCCATGTGGAATACACATAATTAGTAGCACTCAAAGTGGAGATTACTTACTCTACTGTAGCTTCTTCGAGATGTGTAGTCCCTATCTGTATTCTACTACCCAACTTTTGTCCCATCTCCTTTGGATGCTGTTGAATTTGGGGTAAGAAGAGGAACTGGAGGGGCATCAACCTGCACTGCCTTTTCTACCCTCGATTGGGAGCACAAGGAGAGCTACTGTGCATGTGCGGGCCTATGGACTCTGCTTTGAAGAATTTCTAGATGTGGGCACGTGGTGCACATGCGCATACCCACATATGTGGTTTCTATCTGAATTCCACATTTTGAAGTAACCTCCACTTTCAGTGACTGTCCTAGTATCACACAGGAACTGTGTGGCACAGGTAGGGATAGAATATAGTTCTTTGAGTGGTTGTTCATATCCATTCAAAGTAAGTGTGCGCGCGCCACGGGCACACCAGCTGGAAGATTTTCCCTAGCAGCGTCCTTAGGGTCAGCCCGGGCGCCCCCTGGAGTAGCGCCACTATGGCGCCCTATAAAGGGGCCTGCAGACCCTCCACCCCCTCAGTTCCTTCTTACCACCAGTGATGGCTAGCTGGAACTTCTCTTGCGTAGCAAGTTGGCAGTGTTCTCTCCTTACTATTTAGTCTGTATATTCAATCATATTATAGTTAGATCTTTGTATATAATTTTTCATAGTTGGGCGATACCGCCCCCCGGAGTCTTCGTTGCTCGCTGGGGCATGCCTTGGTCCCCTGGGTTCAAACTCTGCAAGGACTGCGGGAAATTCATGCCCAAGAGTGACCTGCACTCTGCATGTTTGAGGTACCTCGGAGAGAGTCACCAAAAGAACCGGTGCTCTATCTGTAGAGGCTTCCACCCGTGAACTCTTAAGGACAGGACTCAAAGACTTAGAATCCTCCTGATGGAGGCAGCGCTGTGACCACCCTCAGACTCAGAACTGGCCAAGGCGGGGCCCAGCACATTGTCCTCAGTGCAGAGTGCCCCGGCACCGACATCAGGACTTAGGGCCCAGCCCAAGTCGTCGAAAACCTGACACCAGATGGAGTTGGGTCATAGGAAGTCGACCACAGTGCGGCACCGCTCACCTTCACCGATGCTCGCCAAGAGAAGGAAGCCGGTGAGGGATCGGTCACCCCACCAGGATCCGAGGCCAACCCCGTCCGCGGGTGTAAGCGGACAGGCTGGGCTATGGCCCTCCGCGGTTCCGTCAACTCCTGCACCACAGAGAGGATGGTCGAGTCCGGACCAGCCTAACTCCCCGGACCTCAGCGGAGACATACGCCCCCTGTCAACACCGGAGGCATTCGAGGCGGCCTCAGACCTAATGCGCCTCCCGGCACCGGCCTCCCCACATCATAGGGAGTTGGCTACTGTGGTCCGTCCACGAGTACAGTCTAGAGGCAAGCCGGCCGTGCTGTCGCCTCCCTCCCTGCACAGCGCTGTGAAGGTGGCACTGGACCAGAGGAGAGGCTCCCTGCCGCATCTGCACCACTCTCCTTCGGCACCCCTCAGATCCTCAGACTCAGAGGCAGACTCCTATCACTCCAGCCAGTCGCGGAGCAGGAGATCGGTTTCGGGGGTGAGCCACCAGCGTTACCCACAGTGGCAGCAACAATGGCAGCCGCTCTTGCAGTGGCCGTTTTGGACTCCCTGGGCTTACCATCAGTCGGTAGGCCAAGCATTTGGCCCTCGGTCACAGTCGGCTTCGGTGTCCTCGACGTCGGTGGCCCAGGCACAGCTGCCTCCCCCACCGTCGCCGGGCAGGGGTGTGCCATTGTCAAGTTCAGCACCCCCTAACCGGGCAGCGACGCAGCGGCTCCAGTTTGGGCTCCGCCGACACCGCATGATACACCAAGTCGCTCACAGGTGACCCCTGTACCGGCCGCAGTGCCGCATTTAGACTCAGAACCGGCACCGCAACCTCAGTACCATGTGCCGGAGGACCCTGAGGAGCCGCATGCACTGGAGGAAGGGCCGCTCCATGTGATCTCCTCATCGTCCTCCCCGGACAAGGCAGTCTTGGGCACGGCTGCAGCACCGGCCCTAGAGGACACTCGAATCCTCCAACAGTTGCTTCGGTGAGCAGCTCAAAACCTCACAATCCAGGCAGAGGAGACTGAGGTAGACACGGACCCTGTAGTGGACCTTCTGGCCCCCTCAGGGCCATCCAGGGTGGCCCTCCCGCTGATAAAGACTATAGCGGATACGTCCTGCACCCTGTGGCAAACACCAGCCTCGTTGGCCCCTACTGCCAAGAGGACAGAGCGGTGCTACTTCGTCCCCTCTAAAGGGCACGAACACCTGTATACCCACCCTCCCCCTGACTCCCTGGTAGTAGATGCGGCTAACCAGTGGAGGAGGGCAAACTGATCTCTCAAGCCTCCCTCCAGGCCGCCTTAGGTGCGACGGACTCAGCCTCACACACCCTGGCCACGGACCTGATCATGCTGCGGGGAGCCTGGCTCTAGGTCTCAGGCCTGCCCTACGAGGTCCAGCAGACAATTCAAGACCTCCCCTTCGAAGGGCAGATGCCGTTTTTGGAGAAAACGGACAAACGTTTCCATAGCTTAAAGGACTCGAGCCACTCTTCCCTCGCTGGGCTTGCATACCCCCGCGACCCAGCGCAGACATTTTAGGCCGCAGGCGGCCCCTCGCAGATACCTGCCACAGACTCACCAGGAGCTGGGGCGCAGGCGGGGCAGAAATGGCAGGAGTCGTCACTAGCGCCACCCCTCCGGCCAGGTGTCTAGCCAATCCAGACCACCATCTGGGCCTCGACCCCTTATTGGATGGTACGGTCGAGGACGACCTACAGATAGAGACTCTGGATCCTTCCAACTCTACCTTTGGGTCACATCTGTCCCACTTCTACGGTGCCTGGTCCCGAATTACGTCGGACAAATGGGTGCTCCGCACAGTAGAGAGGGGATATTCTATCCAGTTCTCCTCCCTTCCCCACCAACCCCCCTCCCCGTCCCTCTTCAGGGACCCTTGTCACAAGCAACTTCTAATTCAAAAAGTGAAGTCCCTCACGGAGGCAGGGGCGGTGAAGGAAGTCCCGCAGGAGCTCAGGGGCAAAGTCTTCTACTCCCGGTATTTCCTAATACCGAAGGCAAAAGGGGCCCTGAGACCCATCCTAGACTTGCAGCGGCTGAACAAGTTTGTGCGAAAACTCAAGTTCCGCATGGTCTCCATGTCCTTGATCATCCCCTCCCTGGATCCAGGAGATTGGTATGCTGCCCTCAACTTAAAGGACACCTATTTCCACATGGCCATAATTCCACAGCACCGTCGGTACCTCAGATGCGTTGTGGCCGACGTCCATCTGCAGTTTACGGTGCTCCCCTTCTACCTGTCAGCTGCTCCCAGGGTCTTCACGAAGTGCATGTCGGTAGTGGCGGCTTTCCTGCACAGGGCATCCAGGTATTCCCCTGCCTGGATGACTGGCTCATAAAGGGCCGCTCCAAGGAGCAGATAGAGACCCAGGTGGTGTTCATCAGGCGGACCTTTCTCGACCTTGGCCGCCTCCTGAATGAAACTAAATCCACCCTGTCTCCAACGCAATGAATAGAGTTCATAGGAGCGGTTCTGGACTCCACCCAAGCCAAAGTGTACCTGCCAGAGTACAGGTTCCGTGCAATTTCTGAGCTCATCCTTGGACTGTACCGTGCCCCGGTTACCATGGCGTGAGTTTGCCTCCGGCTGTTGGGCCTGTCACGGAGTGTGGGGGAGTCCGGCCCTGCACCCCTCTTCCTGTGACCCACAGTGACTTTTATCCAGCCAGTAAAACAGAAGGTTTATTGGACAACAGGAACACAGGTTACAGCAGGGCTTGCAGGCACAGTCAGGACTCCTCCATCCAGTCCTTCTGGGGGTTCAGGGTGCTTGGATCCCAGCTAGGATACCCTGAATTCCGCCCCACAGTCCCAAACCCAAACTGTCCTGCCTTTCCTCCTGCCGGCCGAATCCTTTGTCCCCCTCTCCTCCGCCCAGGTGCTCTCCCCTCCCCCCTGCCGGGTTCGGGTTACAGCCTGAGCACCTGTCCGTCACCTAAAGACATCCCCTGCTTTCCCGTTCCCCACACAGACAGTCCCTACTCCATCACAGGGCCACATGGTGGCGTGCACCTATGTGGTGGTCCATGCCAGACTCCAGCTTCGCCCACTGCAGTCCTGGTTGGCAACAGTTTATCGCCCAGTCAGGGCCCCACTGGACTCAGTGGTGTCCGTTCCCCGCTTGGTGCTGAACTCGCTACGGTGGTGGCTCGACCCTCCCTCTTCCTGGTGACGGACACCTCGGATCAAGGTTGGGGAGCGCACCTGGGATGCCTCAAGACGCAGGGCTTGTGGTTGCCAGACGACCTCGAGTTGCATATCAATGTCAGGGAGCTGAGAGCAGTCCGCCTGGCGTGTTTGACCTTCCGGTCTCACCTGGCAGGCAGGTGCGTTTCAGTCCTTTTGGACAACACGGTGGCAGTTTTTTATATCAACAAACGGGGGTGCACGCTCCTCTCCCCTGTGCAGGGAAGCCCTCGCGCTGTGGGATTTCTGCGTTCACAATGCCACTCACCTGACGGCGTTCTGTCTTCCGGGGGAGCAGAACGGTTTGGTGGACACCCTCAGCCGCTCATTCCAGGGTCACGAGTGGTCCCTCCGATGGGATGTGGTGCGCTCAATTTTCCAGCTCTGGGGCTTTCCCCGGTTAGACCTGTTTTCTTCAAGGAAAAACAGGAAGTGCCGATGGTTTTGCTCCGTCCTGGGCCGCAGTCGGGGGTCTCTGTCGGACGCCTTCCTACAGACGTGGGAGGACAGTCTGCTCCATGCCTTCCCTCCGATCCCCCTGATACACAGGGTGCTTTTAAAGATTCGCAGGGATCACGCCAGGGTAATCCTGATAGTTCCGACGTGGCTGCGCCAGCATTGGTACACGTCACTCCTGCACATGTCAGTTCAGGTGCCCCTGACGCTGCCCCTACTCCTGGACTTGATCACGCAGGACCGGGGCTCCCTCCACCATCTGAAACTTGAGTCCCTTCACCTCACAGCCTGGATGCCCCATGGCTGAACCCAGTGGAGTTGCAGTGCTCTCAGCAGGTCAGGCAGGTGCTGCTAGGTAGCAGGAAACCATCCACCAGGGCCACCTACCTGGCTAAATGGAAGCGCTTCTCCATATGGTCGGGTCAGCGGGGTCACGACTTGCTGGGGGTACCAATTCCCACTGTCCTTGACTATTTGCTTCACCTAAGACAACTGGGCCTCTCCATTTCCTCCATTCGTGTTCACTTGGCCGTATCTGCTTTTCATCTGGAGTGGGGAGTGTGCCTCGATGTTTGCGAACCTGCTAGTTTGGCGTTTCCTCAAGGGTAGGGGCAGGCTCTTCCTGCATGTGCATCAGCTTACCCCTGCTTGGGACCTGAATCTGATCCTCTCCATGCTCTCTGGGCCTCCCTTTGAGCCTCTGGCTTCGTGCTCCCTGCTGTACCTATCATATAAGACCACCTTCCTGGTGGCGATTATCTCGGCCCGACGGCTGTCGGAGCTTTGAGCGTTAACGTCAGAGCCCCCATACACAGCCTTCTACAAGGACAAGGTCCAACTTAGACCTCATCCAGCTTTCCTACCCAAGGTCGTTTCGCAGTTCCACGTGGGCCAAGATATCTTTCTCCTAGTGTTTTATCTGAAACCACACGCCTCCAGCGAAGAGCGGAGGCTACACTCCCTGGATGTCCGCAGGGCTTTGTCTTTTTACATAGAGCGTACCAAGCTGCTCAGACACTCAACCCAGCTCTTCGTCGCAGTGGCAGAAAGGATGAAGGGGCTCCCGGTCTCCTCTCAGCGAATCTCTTCGTGGATTGCGACCTGCATCCGGGAATGCTACCGCATAGCTAAGACCCCTGTCCCTCCGGTCACGGCCCAGTCCACTAGGATGCAGGCCTCCTCTGTGGCTTTCCTGGCTCAGGTTCCGACTCAGGAGATTTGTAGAGTGGCCACCTGGTCCTCCATCCGCATGTTCTCGTCTCACTATGCCATCACACACCAGGCAAGGGATGACGCAGCCTTCAGGCGTGCAGTTCTCCAGTCAGCAGTGATCTCCGACTCCTAAGCTTAGGCTTGAGAGTCACCTACTTTGAGTGGACATGAACAACCACTAGAAGAAAAAACGATTACCCACCTTTTAGTAGCTGTTGTTCTTCGAGATGTGTTGTTTGTGTCCATTCCAACGCCCACCTTCCTGCCCCCTTGTTGAAGGGCCGGCAAGAAGGAACTGAGGGGGTGGAGGGTCGGCAGGCACCTTTACAGGGCACCGTGGTGGCGCCACTCCAGGGGTCGCCCGGGCCGACCCTACGGACACTGCTAGGGAAAATCTTCTGGCTGGCGTGCACGCGGAGCGCGCACACCTACTTTGAATGGACATGAGCAACACATCTGGAAGAACAACAGTTACTAAAAGGTGGGTAACCATTTTTTCTTCAGGCAGGCATTCAATTGCCTTAAGTATGAGAGACCATCCTTTCCCTTTCTTTATTCACTACATATCTTGAAACTTCTGCAACAAATGAGTCAGGAGTCCTACAAGCAACAGCCTCATTCACTGTGCTACTTTGATTTCTCAGAGCGTGGTCTGTCCTGTAAACTGATTGAAACAGGAATTCTGTGGAAATAGTAGTATGTTATCATGTAGCTAAAAACTATGTCATGATGCAAACACATGAGGGAGCAAATTAAGGCGGCACAGGAAACCATAGTTCTGGCATTTCCTAATTTTTGAGCACTTGATTTTCCAATCTTAATGTCCTTTTAATGTAGTTTGTGTGTAATTTCCTAGCATTATAAAAAACAAATTCCTTCATGTGGAATCATCATAACTTCATCTGGGTATCAGCAGGGTTAGAACCTTTAGATCCACAGCCCATACCTCCAAATTCAGGTTAATAGCCCTGCCCTTAAAAGACAGCTTTCTTTTGATAGTGAAAGCTGTTCTTTGAAGGATTAAGGATTATTGCATTGCCTCCAAAGCCTACCTTAGAAGAGGTCTAGATAACCTCAGGGTGGAATCCAGCAGGAATGAATCCAGGGAGACTACAGCCTGCTGTTCAGGAAAAAGGGGTGAAGCCATTTGAGGAAGAAAGCAAGCTTTATCAAGGTTGACTTCTTTCAGTGCCAAAGAGGTAACAAGGAGACCCTTTACATTTTAAATGATCAGACTTAGGGTAAAAGGATCTAGGCACAGTGTCTTAGCATCAGGACAAGCTAAGGAACTTTTTCTCTTCCTAGGTGCAAACAATATCTGTCCAGTGGATACTGGAGCTACATCCATTGTTCTCAATAATGGCACTGGTTTGATAGAGATGTATATTATGAAAATATCAGTTTGCATGTAAGGAGCAAAAAGTTCTCTTTTTAACAGCTCTTTTTCAGAAATGTTGGGGGAGATAACCAGCTGTAATTAACTGATATAAGCATTATATAACTTCTCAGCACACTGTGTAGATTCCAGCAGTGAGAGCTATCTGAGTACCCAGAGCCCTAGAAGGAGAGCCTGAAGCCTCTCATGACTGTCACAGAATACAATCAGAATTGCTTTCAGTGCAGGGATTTTGAGTTGAATAGTTACTGGGAAAAAGGGAACTCCCTCAAACCTCAACTTCAAAGAATGCTGCAAACATGCTAATAGACCTTATTGAGATTTAGCATGATTTTAATCGTCTTTGTTTTAGAGTTGTAATGGTGGATCAAGCATCATGACTCATGCTTTTATTGGGGATATTGAGGTGTGATTCCACCCTATATTATTGAATGAAGGAATTAAGCAACATTCTGTGAGTTATGGCATTCACAGCACTGTGCAACTGAGCTACATGAGTTTTTGTGACCACCATTTATTTGTCAGACTGTTCTGCAAACCCCAGCACATTGGCTATAAGACTAAGTAACAGAGTGCCTTTTTGCATTTTTTCTGTCAGGCTGACCCAGTTTTTTCAGTGCATCCATTTCTGCATGAATCAAGGCTTAGGAGTATTTTCTTCAAGGAATCACAGATACATCTATAATGTTCTCAATGGACTATTTAGACAATGATTGATATGCCCAGGGGTTTGGCTACTGTACATTACAAATACAAGTTTAGATTTTACAGTTACTCTTCTGACCAGCAGATGGAGTTCAAGAATATTACTTAAAGAGCTAATATAACCATCCAGTCCTTAGCTTTCTCAGTTGTTTTCTCTAACATGAATTGGAGCAGCTCTTCTCCTTCTGGTTTAACAGTTTGTCAGAATGTTTTATAGCATACTTAGTCTGGTGAATCTCTGCATTTGATCTTGCATGTTCCTCTATGCTTGCTCTCAATAAACGCGGTTGTTTCTCTTGGTTTTGCATAATGTAGTGATTTTGGTAGAAGAAATGATGAAATTGAGAGGGTTTGACCCTGCCTGTAGGGGAGTATATAAAGAGCTCAAATAATTTTGGATGTTGTCTACAAAAACTTTCTGTGGCTCAGCTCAATTTTCGGTAGTATTTTAAAGGAACTATAATTTAACAAAATATCTTCCCAGTAATTGAATTTTCTGTCATGCAGTGAAATTAAGCAATGTGTAATCCTGACTATTATAACCAACTGAACAAAAGCTGCCAATGAAAAGTTGTGACTAAGAGGACTAATGTGATTCTTGGGTGTACAAATGGGACTATCAGGTTAGGAGTAGGGAGGAAAACGTGGAATTTCCTTTTAGTGCTGCTCCTGGTGTGTATTCACACATGAGTATGAGTGTGCACCATGCACCTAAGACCAGAAAATCTTGCAAGTAGCTTCCATTGGTCCACAGCTGCATGTTGGATTTCCTTGTGCTCAGCACTGAGGCTATAAGGGGAGGTGTGAATCGGCCATCTCTTCAGTTCCTTTTCACTGCTGTGTGGCCTGAGTCTGAATCCTCAGCCCGGAGTTATTCTCTCATTGTCTTAATCTCTCTAAATATAATTGTAAATGATGTTAGTGTTTTCATAGTATTCTTATAGTTAGTGTAGCTTTGTTTTTCCCCACCCCAGGGACCCTCTCTTACCTTTTGACAGTAGGACTGTGCCCAGAATCACATGATTTAAAAACTATCTTGTGTTCTTGCTCCTTCTCAGTCAGCAACTACCACCAGTACTGCCTTTACTGCTTTACTTCCCACCTCAGACCTGACAGGGACAAGAGCTCTGACTGAGGAGGTACCTCATGGAGAAAGCCATGAGACCCAGTCAGATTCATGTCAGTAGATGCCCCTATACAACTGCTACAGTCCTCGAGCAGCGTACCTCCAAGCATGAGTTCTGGAGGAGAGGCTGGATCAGATAAATCTACCCATTATCCATCCATGAGCCAGAGTTTGCTTCCACCGGCACCAGTAGTACCTCTGATGGAGATAGATCCAGCCTTCTTGTTGGCTGAATCCAATGTCCAGGACAAACTACCATCTCTCAGAGAGGTTAGTCCAGATAGGGCTTTGAGAGTTTCCTGGACCCATCTTCCATGCAAGTAGGATTACTCTCCAAGGGATCATGGGTACCTCGTGCCTTCCCCCACACCAAACCAGTGTTCAACCCTTCATACAGGCCCTATTGGAGTCCTTGGAACCTTTATGCATCACAGCTTGGATCTGTGCATTCTAACAGAGTGCCACGTTGTCTCTCTCCTCCTAGGCAATTAGAGTGGTATAATATATACTTGTACTGTACTCTACCCTTAAAAGGGCTGAGAAACATTACTTTCATGCCTGCAAAAGGGGAAGAATTCTTGTTCACCTTCTCTGCCCCCAAATCCCTAGTAGTACAGGCAGCCACAGATTAATCCAGGTAGCAACACCCTAAAGCCATCCCTGTGGACAAGGGAGTGAAAGGCCTGGATCTTCTGAGGAGAAAGGTATTCACGTCCACTAGCATTCAGTTCTCAGCATCTCTAACTACCAGTGCCTGTTAGCAAAATATGACTTTATGAACTACTTGAAGTTCCTGGAGTTCAAAGACAAACTCCCCCAGGAGGACAGGGCCCAATTCCGAACCCTTGTTAAGGAAGGTAGCCTCTATGCAGCTTGCAATAAGATTTTAGCTGTGGACACATCTGATACCACAGTAGTAATGTAGTTTGTTGTTTCACACTTTGGGGTTCCCCAGGGAGATTCAGAACACCATAGAAGTCTTTTCAGCAAGAAAATAGACAAGTCTTTGTGCTCATTAAAAGACTCCAGAACAGCCCTCCTCTTCTTGGGCATTCATGAGCCCCAAAGAAGCGTCGTCATAAACAGGTTTATAAGCAAAGACTCCTTTCACAGCCTTTCTATCACCAATAAGATTATGAACCACCACACAAGCATCAGAGTGCAGATGACAAGGAATGCCGAACTATCCACCTTGGTGATAGCCAACCAACCTCAACCACCTGCTAAAAGCTATTTTTGATGGGATACTTGAGAGTAGCAACCTTATGAGGCCTTTCCCACCTGTTTCTGTAGTCCATTTTGGTGGCTTTGTGAGGGGGAGAGAGAGCTCAGTGGTTTGAGCATTGGCCTGCTAAACCCAGGGTTGTGAGTTCAATCCTTAAGGGGGCCACTTAGGGATATGGGGCAAAAATCTGACTGGAGATTGGTCCTGCTTCAAACAGGGGGTTGGACTAGATGACCTTCTAAGGTCCCTTCCAACCCTAGTCTTCTATGATTCTATACCTTGCCCTCAAGTGGAGGGTTATAACAGTGGACCTGTGGGTCCTAGATACCATCCAGTCTGGCTACACAATCAACTTTGTTTACCCACCTCCTCCATGAGGAGACCCTTCAGCAGGAGGTGGAATTTTTCCTTGAATGAGGAGCTATAGATGAAGTGCCATATCAGCACCAAGGGAAAGAGTTTTACTGTATTTCTTAGTTCCCAAGAAAAAGGGAGGACGGAGGCCCATTCTTGACATCATTTTTATTCTCAAACTAAAATTCTGCATGGTTATGCTGGCATCAATAATTCTCTCCTTGGAGAAGGACCCATGGTTTGCAGCTCTTGACGTGAAAAATGATTGTCAAATAAACCCACTGACCCATCCCTCAAAGGATTCCTGAGGTTTCTAGTAGGGCAGGAGCACTGCCAGTTCAAAGTACTACAGGTCAGGCTGGCAACGGCATCCTGGGTCTTCATGAATGTTGTCTTAATGTTAGTAGCACACATGAGATAAAATGGCTACACCATCTTCTTTCACTTGGACCACTGGCTTCAAACAGGCAGATGCTAGTCGGAAGTTCAGTCGGCAGCCTTATCCTTGCTCTACTTCCCGGCATCCTTGGAATCTGGATATACATGGAAAAGTCTATTCTGACTCCTGTGTAGTTCATAGAGTTTATAGTGGTGACCCTGGATTCAACTGCAGCCAGTTCCTGTCTCCCTGCAGACAGATTCCATACCATGAACAGTTTGATAAGACACTCACAGACCTTGAGCAACAGTCTGGATCTGTCTCTTTCTTTGGCCACATGGCCTCCTGAATGCATGTAATGCCATTAGATACTAAAGCTGTCAGTCTGAGAGTAGATACAGAGTGCTGTCCTTGCTGAGGATGAAGGCATCAAAATTTTAACAGGAGAGGCAGAAATACTTTTCACTATAAAGAATCTAGCAACAGCAGCCTTTTCCAGGTTGGCTAAATGTGTTATCAAGATAGGAATAATCTCTGACTTTTGAAAATCTATATTTAGACTCTTAAATAACGGTCTTGTTTCCAAGTGCCGAGCACACTCTTCTCTCGTTGAAATCAAGTGTCACTTGTTTTATCTTACGCATTAATGCTGTTCTCAGTTACATTTATGTGGAAATTTATTTGATAACATATGAAAACAAAATGTTTTCTCATAGTCACAGATGCAAACCCAGGTACAGCAAGTGGGCATTGTACCAACACAAGCAATGGCAGCTGGACCAACAGCAGATCCTGAGAAACGCAAACTGATACAGCAGCAACTGGTTCTACTGCTTCATGCCCACAAATGTCAAAGACGAGAGCAAGCAAATGGAGAGGTGCGAGCCTGTGCTCTCCCACACTGTCGAACCATGAAGAATGTCCTCAACCACATGACACACTGTCAAGCTGGGAAAGCCTGTCAAGGTAAGAGCAAATTTTTCAGACAGTCAATAGAGTTCTTTACTACTCTAAGTGGGTTTTTTCTCTGTTTTTGCCAGCTGACAGTGACTTTTTCCCCTGGCATAACAGTTCCTTTCTTTAAATATCTGCTACGCCTTTTTGCCTTTTTCCTCTTCCGGTCTTGCCACTTGTTACCGCCATCATACAGTTGTTCTTAGCAGAAAGAATAAAATATTTAATCTTTCAAGATCACTGTTAATACTATTTTAGTCCTGAAAGAGTAGCATGTTTCAATTCTCCCATTACAGATCAAGGATGTCACATCTGCAGCGTACCTGATCTCTGCTAGCTTCGCATGTGGAAGCCGTTAGATTGTTGTTGAACTAGTTTCCTTCATTTCAGAGCAGCTGAACTAGTTTTCTGCATTTCAGAGCAGCATACTTATTAATGTACTCTCCAGAGAAAGAGGTGTTCATTATTTGTTCAAGTCCTGACATTTTGTTTAGTTGTATTTGGGATTTTGGTGTTTGTAGCACTACTTAGTAAAGAAAATTGAGGGCATTAGAAATGGAATGAGTTTATTCAGAGACATAAAACCAGATTTAAACTAAATTTTATTGCTTCACTTTTTTGATAGTTGCTCATTGTGCATCTTCACGCCAAATCATCTCTCACTGGAAGAATTGTACTCGGCATGATTGTCCTGTGTGCCTCCCTTTGAAAAATGCCAGTGACAAAAGAAACCAACAACGTAAGTGATCATTTCTATTTATCAGCTACTGTACAAATGTTAGAATAACATAGATAAAACAAACTGAATCAAATATACAGTACTATGAAGGACTTTGAGTTATAGTGGTTTGATAAACTCATTTGCTGTATATGATATTCTATTATAAAAATACATTTGGGCCGTCCCCTTTTTGGTCATTATATTCAAATCATTACTTTTAATACTTGATTTGTGACAAAGGGAAATTCCCAGTCCAGAAAGACAACATCTATTTTCTAGCTGTCATTTTGTATTAAGGTAGGTCAGTCAAATTATTAGTGGGTCTAGTTTATTATTCCTATAAATTGTGCGATTCATTATCTGCACACAGCTGGCACTTGAGACGAAGTAAGATTCTTTCCTATGTTTCACAATATCAGAAATAATTTCAAGTCTGGTCCTTAGCCAAGGGTGCCATTGATCAATGTAGGACAAACACATTTGCATAAATGGAAACAGGTTTGTGGAGAGGCAGGTCCCATGCATGTGGCCCAGCGATTAATCCTAAGAAGTAAAACTGCATTGTATTGTGTATTTACCCTAAAGAAAAGGAATGAATGGCTGAAATTCTAGTAAGCCTTCTTGCAAACTCCACCATAATAACTTGTGAACTCCACCATAATAGCTTAATATTACAGTTAGGTAATATTTATTTTTCAACTTCTGGTCTTTTGTGGTGTTTTGTCCTCGAAGCAGATAATTGTTGAAATTATATTGGTGGGTTTTAAAGGGTTACTGGGCAGGATTAAAATAAACGGAGATAGAAGATCTAACAGTGTGCATGCTACAGTCTGTTAAATGATATCACACAAAAAGTAAATTTGAAAAGGCTATAAAAGAAAAGTCTCAAGTCATCAAGGGAGGTGCTGGGAAATAACTAAGGGTCAGGGAAGAACTGCATATCTGAGTAGTTGTATTTTGAAAGAGCTCTACTTAGTTCTGCGTTAGGCTGAGATCCCAGGGAAAGTGAGGCGAGCTAATAAGCCATGTAAGAAAGATGTGGAAGAGTTTCACTGAAGGCAAAGGGAGTTAAGACTGGAAAGAAGCTACCAAAAAAGTGATTCTACCATTCTCTTATGTTTATGTAGCTTAGGTTGAAAAATTCCTGCGCACGTTACTCAGTTTTGGAACATCTTGATAAATTTGGACCAAATTGATTGATTAAACAGTAATAAGTCACCAGGACAGTTGGCATTCACCCAAGAGTTCTAAAGGAGCTCAGATATGAAATTGCAGAACTAACAACTGTGGTATGTAAGCTATCTCTTAAATCAGCCTCTGGTATCAGATGACTCAAGGATAGCTAATTTGTCACCAATTTTTTTAAAAGGCTTCAGAGACGATCCTGGCAATTATGTGCTGGTAAGCGTAACTTCAGTACCAGGCAGATTGATTGAAACTATAGTAAAGAACGGAATGATCAGACAGAAAGATTAACACAATTTGTTGGGGAAGAGTCAACATGGTTTTTGTAAAGGGAAATCATGCCTCACAAATCTATTAGAATTCTTTGAAGAGGTCAACAAATCTGTGGACAAGGGTGATTCAGTGGATATAGTATACTTGGACTTTCAGAAAGGTGTTGACAGGATCCCTCACCGAAGGCTCTTAAGCAAAGTAAGCAGTCATGGGATAACGGGAAAGGTCCTCTCGTGGATCATAACTAGTTAAAAGATAGAATGCAAAGGGTAGGAATAAATAGTCGGTTTTTGGAATGGAGAGAGGTAAATAGTGATGTCCCCCAGGAATCTGTACTGGGGCAAGTGCTGTTCAACATATTCCTAAATGATCTGGAAAAAGAGGTGAACAATGAGGTGGCAAAGCTTGCAGATTTTACAAAATTACTCAAGATAGTTAAGTCAAGTCCACAAAGACTTACAAAGGGATCTCACACAACTGGGTGACTGGGCAGTATTGATAAATGCAAAATAATGCCCATTGGGCAATGTAATATACTCAAGAAAAAGATCTTGGAATCGTGACTAACACATCTGCTCAATGAGCAGTCGAACAAGCTAACAGAATATTAGGAACCTTTAGGAAAGGGCTAGATAATAAGACAGAAAATATCATGTCACTATATAAATGCATGGTATGCTCACATCTTGAATATTACATACAGTTCTGGTCACCTCGTCTCAGAGATATATTAGAATTGGGAAAAGATACAGAGAAGGACAACAAAAATGATTAGGGAATTGGAACAGCTGGAGAAGTTAAAAAGGCTGGGACTACTCAGCTTTGAAAATAGACTACTAAGGGGGGATGTGATAGAGGTCTATAAAATTATGAATGATGTGGAGAAAGTGAATAAGGAAGTGTTATTTACCCCTTCATATAACACAAGAAGCAGGGGGTCACTCAGTGAAATGAATAAGCAGCAGGTTTAAAACAAACAAAAGGAAGTACTTCTTCACACAACGCATAGTCAACCTGTGGAACTTGTTGCCAGGGGATGTTGTGAAGGCCAAAATAATAACATGGTTCAAAAAGAGCTAGACAAGTTCTAGGAGGATAGACCAATCAATGGCTATTAGACAAGATGGTCATGGATGCAAAACTGTGTTCTGGGTGTCCCTAGCCTCTGACTGCCAGAAGTTCAGAGTGGATTACAGGGAGCTGATCACTCAGTAATTGCCTGCTCTGTTCATTCCCTCTGAAGCACCTGATACTGGCCACTGCTGGAAGACTGGTTAGTGGGCCAGATGGATGATTGGTCTGACCCAGTTAGGCCATTCTTATGAATAGATAATATAAATTAATGAGTTTTGAGGAGTATAATTAGCCCTTTTATGCTTACTGTTGCTAGTTTTACTGGTCTCCTCCCTGGTCTCACATTCTTTTAGGCATGGCTAATTGCTAGTGATTCATTTCTGCGATAACTGATTTTTGAGGCATTTGCTGGTAGTTTTAATTTTAAAAAATAGCAGCTTTAATGTCTGATCAAATCCGGTGAGAAATCCATTCAGAGCATTTGCTCTCAAGTTACTAACTACAGAGTTTCTAGCAGTCATAATGCAGGTGTTATCATGATGATCTTCTAATTTAAGTCACTGCAGAACACTTGGCTGTGCATTGTTCATACATTCATTGTTTTGTCACTTGGGTGATTTATCAAACCAGTAAAAGCACTTGAATTAAAATAAATGTTATGTAAAAAGCAGTCTTTTTGTTATTAGATCTCTGAGTAAGATTCTATTGGCTTGGATCCAACAGAAAGATGGAGGATAACTGCAGAATTTGCCTTTTTTTTCTTGGAAGGGGAAGGCAATGCAAATCTCAAATCCCACCTCCTTTTCCTCAATTTGTTCGTAATTCAGCACTACTCACCATTAGCACTTACTGCCTAACAGCGTACTGATGTGCAAAATTCTTCAATCTGAAATGCATATCTAAGTGATATGCATGACTTCTCATGGCTTGTACTAAGCTAAGAAAATTAAGTTTGTGAATATTTACATTTTATTTATTTAGATTTAGAACACAAAGGCGCACCTGTCTCACACTTTAGGCCCTCTTAATGTAATATTAAAATTCAGTTAAGTTAACGAGGTGCATCTGAAAATTGGCACATTGTTTACATCCTCAGATATCATGTTGCTAAACATTGGTGTGCTGGTTCACAACATCCCAAATTAAATTATGCTTGCTTTTAGATGTGATTGCTTGTCACATCTCCCATAATTGTTAAAAATGTCCATGGCAGAAAATGATGGAAAAAACTGAAAGAAAGGAATGGAAAGAGCAGTAACATTTACTTCTCTATCAAGTTGTGATGCAAACAAGGTAATGTTTCAGGATCAGGATAGCCATCTCTTGAGCCATGAGAGTACTAGAATCTGTAGCCCTGTTACATTGTCTGTCTTAAAATTTGAACTTTGAATCCCTGTTGCATCTGTGCTGGGCTTTTATGTGGCTCCACCTTCTGAATTTTTGAGTCTGTGCTTCCCAGTTTTGGAGCATGCTGGATCAGTCACACCTCACTGGTATCTGGAACACTTCAAACTCTCTTTGACTTCTAGAGGATCATTTTGAAGCAGAGATGCTATATACAAATACAGCACAGATGCATGTTGGTTCTCAGAACTATCTTTTAAAGCTAGGGAAGGGGCAGCTTAAGGGGGAAAGAGCACAAAACATAGAAAGATCTGGTGGATACCCCATCCCTGTAACAACCACCTCACATTTGCTGATCCCCAAGCCTCTGAAATCTTCTTATACCCTGTAGTAACTCATGTTCCAGCCATACACTCCCCCATTTCATTAACCTTTCTCACTCCTGGGACAAATGCATCTACTAGCCTCCAACCCCAATTGCCAAGATCTTCAAGATCCACTGTAGCAGATTTTCTAAAATCTTTACACCTGTGCATGTGTAAACCTTTTCATTTCTGGAACCCTCTATATTGCTGCAAGAATCCAGTGCCTCACATGCTTATAAAATGAATGATGTTAAGCTATATCTTTTTAGGGTATCTTATTTAAGTCTCTGAATGTTTTGG
Organism: Chelonoidis abingdonii; assembly: GCF_003597395.2. Classification (NCBI taxonomy): domain Eukaryota; kingdom Metazoa; phylum Chordata; order Testudines; family Testudinidae; genus Chelonoidis; species Chelonoidis abingdonii. The sequence goes on from NC_133777.1 coordinate 37,938,171, forward strand.
ATTTTCTACAAGGAATGTATGTATCTGATCTCAACTGCATCCTTGATATAAAATGTAATCTTAAGTACCATGTATACTCGTTCATAAACCGAATTTTTTTTAGTAAAAAAGGGAAGTACCAGAGAAGGGAGTCAGATTATGAATGGGTACAGAAAGGGAGAGGTGGGACAGAGCCCCTCCCCCCAACAAAGAGGGCAAGGAGAGGCAGCACAGCCAACAGAGCCAGAAGGGAAGAGATGGGGCCAGAGTCTCTCCATTTCTGGCCCCGCTGCTCTCCCCCTAGTCTCCAAAGCAGCTGCGTGACTGGCAGGCTGCAGATGTGCCGCTCGGCCCCGCCCCCCAGAGCAGGCTATGGTCGCACCGCCCGGCCCGCTGGAGCATGCTGCAGCTGTGCCGCCTGGTCCGGCCTGCTGGAACATGCTGCAGCTGCACCGCCCAGTCTGGTCTGCCACGCTGCTGAGCCTGACAGAGCAGCTCCAGTGAGCCAAGAGACATCCTCCCCAGCTAAGGTGAGAAGGGATGGGGTGGGGAGAGTGTGGGGGTCCCAGGCTAGGGGTGGGGTCATGTGGGGGGGTGGTCACAGGGGTTACTCCCCTGACTCCCAGCTCTGTGCGCGCGTGCACACACACCCCCAAAATAAGTTTCCCCACTAGTTGTTGTCCCAGCCTGTCAGTGTAAGCAGCTGGTGCACCAGGACACTTTGTTTACTTAGGTTTTACCTCTGTGCATGCAGCTGTTCAAGGTAAACAAACCATCTCAGCCCACCAGCGGCTTATCCTAATAGTCCAGGAGCCAAAGTTTGCTGACCCCTGAATTATAGGGTCTGCTTATGAACGGGTTATAAAAAATTTCCATTTTTACTTATCCATCTTGTGGGGGGAGTTGGCTTATAAACGAACCGGCTTATGATTGAGTATATATTTTTATTATTAGAGGTAGCACCACCTTTTAGTACGGTTGTATGACACTTCCTCTTATAAGACCCTGTTTTCAGTTGCTTATACTTTGAAAAACTTTTAGCCATTTGGACTAAAGTTTTCCATGCCAAGTGTCTGGGTCAGCTTGAATTTATTTTGGAAAATTTCAGATAAAATGGTTAAGGAATTTCCAAGAATGAGGCTAGGGGAAATTGCATTGCTGTGTCCATATTTAAAAAAAAAAAATCTTGACCTTTTGGACATGTCTGGTGCCCCCATACTTTGACGTAGGGACTTAATTTGGCAAGGGGATGTCAAAGAGATGACTACTTCTGTCCCTTGAAAATTTGTGGAAATTTGGACTAGCTTACGAACCTATGAAAAATTGCAATTCACACAGTCTCAGCAGAGACTTCGTTGATTTTTAGCAGTTAAATCTCTGAAGATTCTGTACTCTCTAAGCCTACATGAGCCTCTCACTACTCCTAGTGCTGCCCAACCTCACATATGCCATCCCTACAGAGCAACTGAGGACTCTGCATCCCCTCACGGCTCCTACATGTCATTGATATTCACATGTGCCATCCTCATACAGCGACTGTGCATGCTCCAGCCAAGGGCTATGGGGACAAGAATACTTACCCTGTAATGAATGCTCCCAGTTTCTGTGGGCCACGGTGGGGCCGGGCACCAGAACTGAAAGCAGAGACTCTATATTTCCTGTACTCTCAATGATCCCATGCTGGCACTTAAGCATCATGTCTGAGGAGGAAATGGTGTGATTCAACTGCAAAGGGGACGAAGGAGAGAAGGGTGAGACAAGGAGTCTGGGACTGGAGTTTGGGGAGAGAAACTGTGACCAGAAGTTGGTGGGGAGGCTGTAGTGGAGGAGTGAGGAGTAGTCTGGGATTGCTTGGGCAGCGAAGCTGGGACTAAGAGCTGGGGGTGGAGAATGGGACTGGTTGGGCAAGGACTATGGGTTTGGAAGCCAGATGGTGGGAGTCTGGATCTGTCTGCTTGAGGATGAAGACTGGGACTGGAAGCTAGGAGGAGACTTTGACTGTGAGCAAGTGTCATGGATATAGGTTGGAAGGTTTTTGTTTTTGTTTTTTAAATGAAGAAAAAAACCACTATTGCTGCAAGTTTTGTCTGCTTTGGTAAACATGCACGTAAGCTTGAAACTTTTGAAGTACACTGTCCTTCGAAACTGCATGCATGCTGCCTATATGCTAGTGTCCCACTATCTCAGGGCATATGAAGGGGCATAACCCCAACCACCACTCTCCTCTTCTTGACCGTCATTAGCAACAATCTAGAAATGATGTCCATTGCTTCACTGTTAATCCTCTTCTTTTCTTCCCCTTGGGAAAGCTTTGCTTTTTCATTAAAATAGTTAATTATTATTCAAAACAGTGTTAGTTTTCCTCTGTTGGGTGTTTACATTTTCTTTAGGTTCCATTGAGTTTCCTCAGCACTGATGTGGGTGCTCGTGTACTGGCAGAAAGTAAGACAGTAGGCTTCAAACAATGCCTCTCGTGAGAATTTAACATCTCTCATGGAGAACCACACAGGATGTCTTTGGTTTAAGAAACGGGCACCTTTCAGATTGGTGCTCAATTCATAAATCCATTTCTACTCACCTTTGTTACACCCAGGAGAGCTGACTCAGACTAACTCCTTAGAGGAGGCCATGTGAGTATCTGTCTTAGGAGCAGAAATGCCAGCGGAATCTGGTCTGAGATCCTGGTCGCACTCAGCTGAGTCTGAATCTAGAAGTGTGTTCTGATCCTGAAGACACTTTGGCATAGTTTGATCTGATTTATGCTTTGCAGCCCCCAGTGTCAAAGATGAGGCATCTTCACATATCCTGTTAACCTCACAGTCCCATTCGCAGGAGCTCAGAACTGTGAACGTGAAGGGATTGACTCCTCTTCCAGCTGCTGCCTCAGGTTCTGTGTTGAATTTTTGAGGCAGACCTATAGAGTCTTCAGAAAACTGATGTCACTTGGTAGCTGGGCCCTTTAAAGAGAGCTAGACTCAACCCACCTGTGACACAATTTGCTTGCCTCTCCAGGTGGAGAAAATGGATAATGGCAGGTGACAGGCCTTTTGGGGAAGAGGTAAGAAAAGGCCCATGTAAGTCCTCTTCCCCCCCCCCCCCCCAAAAAAAAAAGTGGGGAGAGACAGACGTCTCCAGAGGATGATGGGAAAGTGGACACAGGAGGGCTAGAAGAAGATCCTTCAAATCTAAGTCACCCAAGTGCCCCTCTCTAGAGGAGTGGGCTTACCTAGTTTCCCACATGACTGAGGCACTCAAACTTACAGTAATGGAGAGTGAGACCCTCATGATATTCCTCCTCCAGAGATGGCTCCCTTTCAGTTCACCTTTCTATCATAAAGATAGTCAAGACAGATTGTGCTGATCTACATGCTTCTACAACAATCCCAAGGTCATTTAGGAAACTATACAAGCTGGAATTCTCCTTCTGTAAGATCTGTGATTTTCAACTGAAAATGGGCCAAACCATTTCTTCTCACAGCTTGCCCTCAAATCCGGTGTCTCCCTTAAGAATCCATTTGAAAGGAAAGTGAAGAACTCTGTCAGATACACCTAGAAGTTAGGTTGCCCAGATTTATAGGACAGTTGACATCTTTACATTGGTTCTAACCCAAGAAATGGACCAGTAGATTTTTTTTTTTTTGAGAGTTCTATTATTATTTTCTGCTTTAAGATTCTCTCTCTCCTCTCCATTGTCTACACATGCATTAGGCAGCTGGTTTGGTCTTGAACCTAAAATCAGTACTTCAAAGCAGGAGAGTCTCATTGTGTAGGACTGAAACTTATGTTTCTCTAATTTGGCTCTTCAGATGATAAGAAAGCCCAAGTGTATTTAAACTAAAATATGTGTGAGGATATATATATCATATTTGATTTACTTGCATGAAAGATGCCTTCTGTTGCTGTATCAATCTCATTTGGACTTTTTTCTCTTACCTCCTTAATCTCACACTCCACCTCCCTTTTTTTATTTTTTTTTTTTTATTTTTATTTTTTAGCCCTTCTTGGGTCTCCAGCTGGTGGAATCCAGAATTCAATTGGCTCTGTTGGAACAGGCCAGCAGAGTACTCCTTCATTAAGTAATCCTAATCCGATTGACCCCAGCTCCATGCAGCGAGCCTATGCTGCTCTTGGACTACCATATGGCAACCAGCCACAGACACAGTTGCAGCCGCAGGTACAAGGCCAACAACCAGCACAGCCTCAAGCTCACCAGCAAATGAGGACCATAAATCCACTAGGTAGGTGAAGAAAATAGCAATAGAAATGTGTTCTGTAATAATAAATTTAATTGCAGCCTAATCCAGAAAATGAGGAAAGTTCAGGCATACCGATATGCATATAGATAATGACTTTTTTGTTTAGATTGAGTAATGAAACAAAATTTTATCTTTAAGCATACGTTCATTCAATCTGTTAAAAAAGTAGGCAGTTCAGTTTATGCCAGATATAGCTAATGATAGCTACTTTCAGAAAAGTATGATTAGCAGTTAAACAAACATATCACAGATTTTGTTGTTGCTCATAGTGCTGTTTGTATTTAGGCATAATTCCTTATGGATTTTATCTTGTTTACTAAAGCATGTAAATCACTCATATTAAGATTGTTCCGCTTCAGCAGATACTGGATAGACTGAGTCAATATGATGGATAAATTGTCAGCACTCTTATGTTCTCTCTTGTGGTTATATAAGCTCATCTCAGATCTCATGACTTTAGAATTTTAACTGTCAGTTTTATAATGAAAACAAGTGTGCCAAAAATTATAGTATTTCTGATTTCCGTCGATGAGTAGTTTATTTCAGGAAACGCCACAGGAATTAGATGTTCGTGCACACGTGTATCCCCGATATAACAAAAAAAAAGTTTATTTCTCATTTCTTAACAAAGATCAAAATGCCATTTATGTGACATTTATTATCAAAATTCTGAAGTAATACCTAAGGAACCTTCTATACCAGTTTTGTTTCATTTTTTCCCAAAGGAGCTAACCAGATGAACCTTTCTGCAGGAGGGATAACAACAGACCAGCAAGCTAGTTTAATCTCAGAAACTGCTCTTCCAACATCCCTGGGGACAACGAAGTAATGCACGCATTTTATATTCTTGCTATTTTAAAGATTTGTTTTCATAGAGTGTAAGTTTTTAAATGAAGAATATGCGTTGTGCAATATGATTTTATCGTCGTATCTTCTGTTGTAACAATTAATGTTGCTCTTTGGCCACACACTTTCCCACCCCCATTGCCATTTCAAACCTGCACAGCTCCCAGCACAATTTTTCTTCAAACTTTTGACTTGAAACTGCATTTCTAAAAGTAGAATATTTTATTCTTTTATGTACTTGTTCCATATACTTAACAGCTATGACTCTGTATCTCATAGATTCCTTGTCTTTTCATCTTTGTTCCAATATCTCACAACACCTAAACAGTTTTAAAAGAATTAAATTAATGAGCCTCTTGACAATGGCAAGTAGCATCAGTGAAACCTCTGAAGCGGTAGCTGTTTCCTTTTCTGCCCTCAAATTCCATGATTTCATTGCTTTTTATATTGCAGTTTGATGGCTTCAGTTTCATTTTAAAATCTTTGTAACTGTGGCTGTCAGTGAAGAAAATTGTTTGTTTTAAAAATAATTCTTCTATTTCATATATGAAATGGGCAGTTGTGTTCCACACTATAACATTCCCTTGTTTATCTTTCATTTCAGTCCGCTAATGAATGATGGCACAAATTCTGGCAATGTTGGAAACCTCAGCTCATTGCCAACAGCTGCACCTCCTTCCAGTACGGGGGTAAGGAAAGCATGGCATGAACATGTCACTCAAGACCTACGCAATCACTTAGTCCATAAACTGTAAGTATTTACCATGATGGGAGACTTTTTCCTAAATTTTTACATTCCTTGATTAGTAACTTGCTGTATGGAAGTGTCTGAGTTGGGAAATTGTGGAAACCACATGAGTAGATTTTGATGTTACCAACTGAAATATCATTAATTAATGAAGTTTCATGTATTCATCAAAGCAGCAAAGAGTCCTGTGGCACCTTATAGACTAACAGATGTTTTGGAGCATGAGCTTTCGTGGGTGAATACCCACTTTGTCGGATGCATGTAGTGGAAATTTCCAGGGGCAGGTATATATATGCAAGCAAGAAGCAGGCTAGAGATAATGAGATTCACCCACGAAAGCTCATGCTCCAAAACATCTGTTAGTCTACAAGGTGCCACAGGACTCTTTGCTGCTTTTACAGATCCAGACTAACACGGCTACCCCTCTGATACTCATCAAACCAGTGGCTCAAGACATTGGTAATGGGATTATTATAGCAACTGAAAAGTGAGCACCTGGTAGTTGAAGGCCTACATGATTTTGTGGTCTGGGTTCAGTTCATGTTGGAGAAATGTACACACCATAAAAACCACCATCACAGTTTGCACTGATGGGTGCCCTGCAGGAAATCTCAGCAGATGGCCCTTAGAGATTGAGCTACCTTCTTAACCCTATTATCTCTCCAGCTCAGGTTTCGGGTTCTGAGGACAGTGCTAGCAAATATCTATTGCCTCCGCCCTTGCTGTATCTGTGTTGTAAATAAAAGACTTCATTCACTTTCATTGACAGTCTAAATGCATTTCACCATTACTAAATTCACTTAAATAATTGTGAGGGAGCAGTTGGACAGTGTCTCTCTCTCTCTCAAATAGTGTTAATGTATGTTGTGTATACAAGTTTAACAATTGTAAAGAATTATAAATGTACATTTAAAGAGATGGATTTTATGTTTTTTTCCCTGTAGTGTCCAAGCCATCTTTCCCACTCCTGACCCAGCAGCACTGAAGGATCGCCGCATGGAGAACTTGGTGGCTTATGCCAGGAAAGTGGAAGGGGATATGTATGAATCTGCTAACAGTAGGGTGTGTTACCTCATTGCAGACATTCACTGCACTTCAGTGAATTGTTCATATTTTAAATCTGACATGTACAATGAAACCTGCTAAAAACCTTTCTTTTCATTTCACTACACGGCAGAAAATCTCCCAGTGCTTTCAGTGTATATTACCTTGTTTTATAGCAGAAAACCTAACAAGCTCAACTGCATAGGTGGTTTTTGCAGTCCCTATTATCATACCCCATTCATCCACCAAACCAGGTCATTATTGGGAGGATCTTCCTATCTGCAGAGAGGAATCAGGCCCTCTAAATCAGGGTTTCTCAACCTATGGGTGAAGACCCAAAATTAGGTTGCCAGAATGTTTCAGGGGTCACATGACAGCTCCTGTGGCTCCTATCCCACAGGGCTGGCTATACTCGCTTTCCTGTGCTGAGTTTTGCAACCTCTGGGGTCCCAGCACCACTCAGATTTGGCCCAGCCATCATCATGATGGGGTCCAGGTAGGCCAAATTTGAATGAGTGGCGCTGCAACCCCATGAGCCAGGTGATAACTCCACCAACAAAAGTTTGGTCCAGTTGGGGGCAGAACCAAACCTGAGCAGTGCTGCAACCCCAGAGGTTGCAACACCTGAAGTGGAGAGCCAAGCCCAGCCAACTCCACAGCATAGGAGCTGCAGGAGCCTCCACTTTGTGGGGTGAGTTCTGGGTAGGACTCAACCCTCCCCCCAGAGGGCAGGATCTGACTGAAACCACCCCAGGGCATGATCATAACCAGGATGAGGTGAGTGGGACAGCAGAGACCTGGGGTGACTTAGGCCAGCCCCATACTGCAGGGCTTGGGGAGGAAGTGCTACCTCCACCCCGACTCATCTCAGTGAGCCATCGAGCCTCTCTAGGTTGTACGAGGTGGAACCAAAAAATTGGGGTAATGTGACCACACCACCACCACATTCCTCCTCTGATAGGGGGCACAGCTATGCTTACTTGCCCCAGGCGTTAAAATGTCCAGTTACTGGCTCTGCCCTAGGGCCTCCACCCCCAGACTATTTACTAGGTTGCGACAGGCCATAAACATTTACAAATGGGTTTTGAACCCAAAAAGATTGAAAACCAGTGCTCTAAATAAATGTAAGAGCATAAAAACTTCCTATCTATCTCAAAGTAGTGCTAAAATGTTCCAGTATTCTCTTTCAAGAATTGTGGAAATGGATCCTCGCTCTTTGGATGTCTCCCTCTAGCAAACTAGTTGAGAAGCTTCCACAAGCCATATGTGCTGGGACCACTCCCTCTACTTTAATTTTTGGGTGTAGGCCCAACTGCACTTCAGTTTCTTGGGACTGCTTGAACGTGCATTGGGCTTTGAGTGCGCAGCTCAGCATCCTTGATGGTTCCCTGGCTGGCTTTGTCCTTCCTTTTCCCTTTCGTTTTGACCTCTTATTTGTAAATAATAATTTTTAAGGGCTTTTCTCTGTACATGCCATTGAAGACATTCTGTTGAATCCTAGCCCTGTTAGGCTGCTTACCCTTCCCCTGTTTTTAGCCTTGTTAGAATTTCTGAGGGAGCATTGACTCAACCACCATCATGGCTGAGGTGGCTAAGAAAACTAGCTTTAATCTGTGTGCTTCATAAGATGCTGTGACATCAGTTACCAATACTTATCTGTGGTGCCTGGAAGAAGGTCATAACAAGGACTTCAGTCTTCCTCACTTTCTCTGAACCCATAAAAATCTGGATAGTTTTTGGAGGTGGGGGAACTCAGTCTGGTCGACCTGAGGTACTGAGCATCTGGTTTCAATGTTGGGCATGGGGTGAAAGCCACTTATTCAGGCCTGCCAGAGCAGTATAAATGTGTCCAGCAATGGCAACCATCAATGAGAAATCTTACCAGACTGGGATCCCTAAGCCCATGCCTAAGGAGAAAGATGCTAAACAGCTGGTTTTCCTGGAACATGACCCATGTTGTTGCTGCTGCTGCTGCTGCTGTTTCTCAGCTGCACTCCAGTTGAGAATTGCCAGCTCCCAGGCAGTAATAGCAAAGTATGGACTCCCTATCTGGGATGAAAAAATGCACTTCTTGGATCAGCTCCCTGAAGTGTAGAAGTGTCAGGACAAATGACCTGCACCTAACCTGGTTACCTGTTGTCAACCAGTTTAGGTGCCACTGGGTCCCACTTGAGCTACATGATTGGCCAAACCAGCCCAGTTGGCCGAGGTCATCAACAGATGTGCTTTTAAGACCACTGGCAGCAGAAGGGCACTGGCTGCTCAAAGCATTTGCCCACAGCTTCAATAGCTCTTGTGCCTGCTTGTTCCCAGCCTTGCCTCACTCCAAGTATACTCTACTCGAACATCTGATGGGCTCTGACCCTTGGTTCTGTTGCCTGAGCTCTGACTCCAGCTGTGACTTTGGGCTCCAATTCCTGACTACCAACTCTTGCTCTAACCACTAGGAATGGCTGCCCACATCCTAGTTTCTGACAAGATCCAATGCAAGTCTTGTGGCAGATCGTGTCCAGACACACACTGTGGACATCCATCTAATGCTTCTGCCAGATCAGTGCAATGGCAGGGTTCTGATGCTTTTCTTAGCCAAAGAGCCACTGGTCAGACACACATGGAAGACTTTCCATTTGAGAATCCTGATGTCTTTTAGAATAGAGGAAGAAAATGAAGGATTCCCAGGCAAACAGAAATCCACTAATTTCTTCCCAACCTTTGGGCCAGATGTTGACTCAGAGGCACTTTTTTTTTTTCAGGCGGTGGTCCAAGCATTCTTATGAGAGGTCCCATTGGGGAATTCATCTGCTGCATTTAGTTCCGGTAAAAAAAAGTTAAAAGGGACTCTGTATAGTCCTCCTTATGGATTTTTACCTTTCTCCTCTGAGGACCATCCATTCTACTCTGTGACAACAGAAGTAGAATAATGTGATGAGTCCTAAGAACAGATCATGCCATCCTATTCCACTCTGGCATTACTCCCCCATCTTCTCTGCCACACATTCTTTTTCAGGAATTATCATGAAAGTGCTATGGGAACCATAGAGTGGGTCCCTCACCCATACGGGGGAAACGGGCTCTACACCAGTTATTTTCTGATACCCAAAAGAGCGAAATGATTGTACCTCCCATAATGGATCTGAGGTAAAACATTGCAAAAGCTGAAGTTCCATATGTTGTCATTAGTCTCTATTGTACCTTTAAGTCCATAGGATTGGTTTGCGGTTCTGTACTTGAAGGATGCCCACTTCCCCTTCTCTATCCATCCAGCTCCTGGGAAGAATCTACAGATTTAGAGACAAGGAGGATTTGGGGAACCACTGCCACTACTCAACAGTGTTGTTTGAGTTACTTTGATTTCTGTAGAAAGCCACAAGTCTCTGCCTGCCTATGGTGGCTGTTTTCTTCAGACATTTAAGACTACCCTTATTTAGATGCTTGGCTTATGAAAAAAGTTTTTGCCTATTCAGAAAGTCCTCCAGCCCCTGTGACTTCTCAGGCTATAAGATTTACTTTCAACTCACAAGAGAGAGAGTTAATTGGAACCCCGAGAGAATCCTTGAAGATTTTTCTCTCCAGAGGACAGATTCCATACCATGAGTATTATCTGAGATCACAGTGTTGGCAAAGCATATAATTCTTCCTTGTGACAGTTGGGCACATGGCTTTTTGCATCTAGGTGATATTTTATGTCAGTCTGTGTCTGAGATCTGTGCAGGGCTATCTGCAAAAAGTATCATCCCTATCTTGACATATGCATAGCTCAAGAGGAATCAAGACTTGGTGCTGTAGTGGACTATGGAGGAATATCTTGTCAGGAAGTTTCCTTGTCACCTCCTTTGCAAACTGATGCAACCCTCTCCCCTTCCCCAATACACTCTGTGCCCAAACTGTGTCTTGAAGACCCCTAACTCCATCTCCCTCAGCCATATGGAATTGGGAAAGGAGAAGCTGCCAGGACAGAGCCAGACTGAGACTCAAGATGGCAGGCATAAGTTCAGAAGCAGTTTAAACATACTTTCTGATATAGATGTGATCACGCTATGCATTTTACAATGACTCTGAGCATTCTTTTTACTCCGCTGGCTGACTTGACTGCTCAAGTTCCTTCCTTCAGTCATTTCCTTTCATCCTCCCTTCACGTACCTTTCATGCTCTTACCCTTTTCCTTTGTTTCTCTTTCTAGCTAATCCCCTTCTGTCATCTCTTCTCACATGCTCTTTCATTTTTATATAAAAAATAAAAAAAAAAAGCAAAAACGCACCCAAAATTTTAAAATATACAAAATAAACAGGGCTGTCAAGTGATTAAAAAAAGTTATCGCAATTAATCGTATGATTTAAAAAAAGTTTATCATGCTATTAATAGAATACCATTTATTTAAATATTTTTGATGTTTTCTACATTTTCAAATATATTGATTTAATTACAACACAATCCAAAGTGTACATTTATTTGTATTAAATGTTTGCATTGTAAAAAACAAAAGAAATAGTATTTTTCAATTCACCTAACACAAGTACTGTAGTGCAGTATCTTTATCGTGAAAGTTGAACTTACAAATGTAGAATTATGTATGAAAAAACCCTGCATTCAAAAATAAAACTGTATAAAACTTTAGCGCCTACAAGTCCATTCAGTCCTACTTCTTGTTCAGTCAATTGGTAAGACAAACAAGTTTGTTTACATTTATGGGACATAATACTGCCCGCTTCTTAATTATAGTGTCACCTGAAAGTGAGAACAGGCGTTTGCGTGACACTATTGTAGCTGGCATCGCAAAGTATCTACATGTCAGATGCATTAAAGATTCATATGTCCCCTGATGCTTCGACCACCATTCCAGAGGACATGCATCCATGCTGATGACGAGTTCTGCTCAAAATGATCCAAAGCAGTACGGACCGATGCATGTTCATTTTCATCATCTGAGTCAGATGCCACCAGGAGGTTGATTTTCTTTTTTGGTGGTTTGGGTTCTGTAGTTTCTGCATCAGTGTGTTGCTCTTTTAAAACTTCTGAAAACGTGCTCCACACCTTATCCTATTCAGATTTTGGAAGGCACTTCAGATTCTTAAATCTTGGGTAGAGTGCTGTAGCTGTCTTAAAAATTTCACACTGGAAATTTGCAGTGAAAGTGTTCTTAAAGTGAACATGTGCTGGGTCATCATCCGAGACTGCTGTAACATGAAATATATGGCAGAATATGGTTAAAACAGAGCAGGAGGCATACAGTTCTCCACCAAGGAGTTCAGTTACAAATTTAATTAACGTGTTATTTTTTTAACAAGCATCATCAGCATGGAAACATGCCTTCTGGAACGATGGCCGAAACATGAAGAGGAATATGAATTTTTAGCATATCTGGCATGTAAATATCTTGCGACGCCAGCTACAGCTGTGCCATGTAAACACCTGTCTCACTTTCAGGTGACATTGTAATTAAGAAGTGTGGGCAGCATTATCTCCCGTAAATGTAAACAAACTTGTTTCTCTTAGAGATTAGCTGAACAGGAAGTAGGACTGAGTAGACTTGTAGGCTCTAAAGATTTACATTGTTTTGGTTTTGAGTGCAGTTATGTAACAAAAAATACATTTGTAAGTTGCACTTCTGTGATAAAGACATTGCACTATAGTACTTGTATGAGGTGAATTAAAAATACTGTTTTTTACCATTTTTACTGTGCAAATATTTGTAATAAAAAATAATATACAATGAGCACTGTACACTTTGTATTCTGTGTTGTAATTGAAATATATTATAAAATATAGAAAAACATCAAAAATATTTAAATTTCAGTTTGTATTCTGTTTAACAGTGCGATTAATCGCAATTAATTTTTTTAACCGTGATTAATTTTTTTGAGTTCATCACACAAGTTAACTGCGATTTAATCCACAGCCCTAAAAAAAAAAAAAAGTCATGAAACTAATATGGATATCTGCAAACCAATACTCTGTTCACTCTGCTTGTGTGTTATATCCCTTTCTCCCACCCTTTTTGTCTTCTCTATTTAGAACATAAGTTCTTTCATGTAAGGGTGATCTTACTCTGTACTGTGACTAGAACAGGGGGGCCCCAGTCACTGCTTCTTGAATACCAATAATATCGGTAGTAATATTCAGACATCTTTTGAATGGGCTGGCATGTCCATCTTGGTAATGACACTCTTCAAGGCTTGTGGGCTCCATAGGGCACGATGATACATATCAAATGAGTCTAAGATTTATTCATTTAGCCTATGAGGCTTTCTCCCTGTCACCAGTTTCAAATTATTTATTCATTAATTGTGTTGTGTTAATGTAAAAAATAATATGTGAGAAAGATGGTCTTTTCCCCGAAAAGCTTACTCTTTATTAAACCTGCCCATGCCACAATGCTGTATTACACTAACCAGCATGGAGGATGTATAGCTCATCAGCCTTGACAAGAAACTGCATTGATTTTTGAAGTGTAGTATTCACCACCAAATTCTACTGTGGCACTCTGTCTGCCAGGAGAGGACAATGAGTCAGCAGACTTTGAGCTGAATGTACACTCGGCAGCCCTAAGAGGCTCTCAGGGATTCATTCCTGCATTCTCTTTTGTGTAAAAGGGTATACCCCAGTTAGATAGTTTTATCATCAATGAAAATGCCTTATGTAGGTTCTGTTCCAGGGGGAGCAAGATCCATCTTCTCTGAATAACACTTCTCTTGGATTGGAGTCCAGAATATTTTTGTGAATTCTCTCCGTTCTCAGTAATTTTGAAGGCTATCTGGAAAGTCAGAACAGGGCGAGCATGCAATTAAATGGCCCCAGCTTGGGCACTGGCAATTTCATTTCCCCGGTGTCCTGGAACTGATGTCAGAACCAGAAAACTTGCTTCACAGTTTACCAGACTTCTCGTCTGTGAATCAGGGCAGAATTTTGCACCTGGATTAGAAATCTTTCAGTCTCATCACTTAGCTTCTGGGTTGCTGGGGCACAGAAGAACAGAAGATTCTGTTGGAAACGAGGAATTCTTGATCAGGGAAACCTACTTGATGAAGTGGAAGAGATTCTCTAAGGCATCACAGAGGAGCATAGACTCAAGACAGTCATCCACACCTTGAATTTTGGATAATCTCCATCAAACAGCCATATTGCCATTTCAGTTGGTACAAGATGGGCCTTTGAATAACACTGCAATTTATGGCAAAAATGAAATGTTTTAGATGAATCATGAGAGCCCTTCCATCTTTTTGCCTGAGGGTTCTTCTCTATTCCCTAGAAAGGTGCAGGGCATTAGTTTTGTTTTCACAAAACACAGGCAGTTCTGCAAGTTAGATTCAATCATTCTTAATACTAAGCAAAAAAAAAAAAAGGAAATGGAACCTCTGAAGTGCAGTATTTGACACTAGGTGAGAGCAATCATATCATAAAATTACAAAAAATCCAAAAAACTCTCCAGGAACCATGAGCACTACGTTCCTTGCAGTCTATGCAACTGTCATGCATCTGTGAACACAAAATCATCTAATGTTACAAGCAGGGTAACAATATGTTCATTTGTTGACTCATTCGACACCCTTAACAAAGTGGATGTTTTCTCATCTGCAGATGCAGTGTTTGGTTGCCTGATCCCCTAGGTTGCTGTTTCTCACTAATTCTTTAAATTCCCTCCCTTCCCTTGCCTCTCTGATGCTTCCCAGTAGTGACTCTGGATTGGTAGATTAGTTGTGTGTATGAAAAAGACAGTTTTATTCTTTTCTTATAACTTGATCTTTTCATAACAGACTAAGATACATCTGCCTTTCTTCTGCAGATCTTTGCAGATGAGCAGCTCTTATCTTTAGTGACTGTGGATGGGTGTGTTATGAAAATACCAACTTTTAAATAAGAATAAAAAATGTCCCACTGGAGAGTAAATTGTATCTTCATATTGCTTTCTCTGCCAAAAAGTGGCAGGCATCCTACAACAGTCCTTTTCATAAAAACCTATATATAATGATTTACAGGGGCCTATTCTTTGGTAGGCAGACAAGATGGACAGTCAGTCTGTAAACTAAACTTCCCTTCTTGTGTTTTTTTCCAAAAGCTTCACTGTTACTCTCCACTTAAGAATTACAAGGAATCTCATCTCCATATAGTATTTGTGACAAGAAATGTAATTCTTGTTCAAATAGGCAGCTCTTTTATCTGCAAGAGAATGTAAATGAGACACTATTCAGGTGAATTAGTTTTACCATGTATTTTTGTATTTTTTTTGTAATACTGAATATTATCTTTCTCCTTCATAGGATGAATACTATCATTTATTAGCAGAGAAAATCTATAAGATACAAAAGGAACTAGAAGAGAAACGGAGGTCTCGTTTACATAAACAAGGGATCTTGGGTAACCAGTCAGCCTTACAGACCCCAGGGGCTCAGCCACCTGGTATCCCACAGGTGGCTGCTGCCATGGGCCAGGCACAGCCCGTGAGACCTCCCAGTAAGTACTTGCATATGGATTAGATGAGTAGGGACTGGGGAGATGGAAGAAGAGAGTGGGAGAGTTTTTTACATTTTGTTTGTTGAATTTAACTATTTCTGCTGTGCAGTGTCAAGGTTGGCTAAAGTGTCATTGTGCTTTTATACTATTTCTGAATTTAAAAGAAAACGACTTTTTTTCTTTGACCATTCTTTTGATTCTGTTACAGATGGGCCTATGTCCATGCCAAATGTGCCTATGAGTCGTATGCAGGTCTCTCAAGGTATTTAACTTTTTTCCTTCAGTACATTGCTTTGTTGATTCAAAACATAGCTTTTCTAGATTGCTTTTCTTCTGCGTTTTCCTTTCATATTGTTTATAACTTTAGGGGGAAAGATGTGTGTGTGTGAGACTCACTCCCCCTTCCTTGTTTTATTTTTCATATTCACCATAACAAAGTGTAATACTTTCTGGAGTAACTCACGACCATGAGTGCCAACCTCAGGGCAGACTTTCAAGAAGCAGGATGAAAACCTCAAACTGTTTGTATAATTAGATTTCACCAGACCAGTAACAATTGTGAACTCCTAACACACTGTAACAGTCTGAGCATGGAGTCATTGATAGTCTCTTTAGGCATTCCATTTTATCTTGCCACCCAGGCAAGCTTGACTTTTTGATAAATGGTCCCTTTACACCAAAAATCACAACAATATTCAGATTATTCGCAGTCCCAAAGGACTGGTCACTTATCCCAAGTAAGTTGTATTCAATCTCAAACCAAAGACAGAGCTTGTAGCCAGCCAGTCCTGTAACAAACAAAAAGGTTTATTAACTAAGAAGACGAATTATTTATCAGGCTAAAGCAGATAAACATACACACAAATGAGGTACAATCTTAAATTCAAAAAGTAATAGAAGCTTCATTAATAAGCAAGCTATTATGTCCTTTAGGGCTAACCCAAGCCTAGCAGCTTGGGGATCTCTTGCTTATATTTAGGAGTCTATGCCCCTAAGAGTCCAGATAGCAAAAAGATACTAGGATCTCCTTAACAGGTATCTTTATTCCCTTCCACTGGCATTCAAGCTGTGATGGGACACAGGCTTGTGGGGAAGCAGTCAACAGTTTTTTGTCCACAATGGCTCATCTGGTGTGTGTAGACCTTCCTTTGTTGGGGAGCAGATAACACTTCTTGTGGTAAACTAGGATTTCACACATGTTAATGCTTCTCTCCTGACTGTGGGGAATTTACAGTCTTAGCAAACACTTTTACAGTAACAAAGCAAATATATAAATATTAATATGTAACATGGGATACAGATATAAGTAGGATTAATACATGCAGCATCCTATAGTCATTCCACAGTCTAAACACAAACATGTTATTCAATTCTAATACCTGTTTTAATAGTACTAACACACAGGTAAGCCAGACTGGTTTCCAGCTGTGCATTTGTCAGTGTTCAGTGAGTCTTAAGGGCCTTGGCATGAGCTGGCATCTGGACTGCCAGCATCACACACTTTACCAGGCTTTATCACAGTGTTATCTCAAGGGCTAGCAAGATGTGTCCAATGGTTTCTCCACAACAGGGATAATGTCTGCATAGGGTTAGAGAGTAATTGAGCACCTGTGAGAAAGGAAGAGAATCAGCAGAGTACCCTCACTTAATTTATCTATCAGTGTGAAATGTGCTAAATCATTTTCGTTTTCAGTTCTTCTTTGTCAGATAATCTTGTTAGCCCAGAAAATACTTGTAAACTGGGAATTTTCTCATTAATTGGTTAATCCCATGCACATTCTAGAGGAATGCAGTAGCCTTGCTCCAGCTGCTTTTTCTTGAAGTACTGAAAGTTGAGATGTTTCATCTTCCTAAGTAGTAGTTCAGGTTTTATCTGCTTCATGAATTAATGTTTGTTATGGAATCTAGTCAGCTGAAACCTGTATTGCAGCCCTTTGGAGCTATGATGTGGTGCTCTCTGTTTAATGACACATCTAGCATTTTATTTATTTTGGGTAGGAAAAGAAAAGTTCTTTGAACAGGCACATGTATACTGTAAATATTATTGAGCGTATGATAAATGTATGCCTGTTACCAATGTATGGTTTGTGGGGTGTGTTTTTGAGGAGGAGAATGGTGGGGAGAGGGACTGCTACCTTTGTTTTGGTTTATACTTTGACTTGTCTTAGGGCAATGTGCTTGCCTTCAATGTGTCCTTTATATGGCTTACTTTGAGAATTACTTACAGTGAAACCTGAATAAGAGACAACCCTTTTTATGCAACTCCTGTCTTATGTACCCCTCCCTGCAAATTTTCCTAAAAGTATTGAGTATAGTGCTCCTTTGCTTTTAAAGAGCATCACCTCCATTTGTTTGCCTCTTGGGTGGTTGTTTAAGACAAGTTTCAATGTTGATTTTCCCTAAACTTTTCTCCCTGTTCAGTATGTCTTTGTTAGTGACCATTTTGCAGTAAGGAACAGTATTGACTTTTTTAATATGAAGAATGGTTGTTGCTCTTCTGACAGCTCGAGGCAGAATTGTAATCAATTGCATATAATTACACACCTCACTTGCTCTCCGACAGTGTGTTGGGGCAATGCTTTTTACCATAACTGATCTGAATTATGATACTGTAGGCTGGTGACTGTACTATATGTAAGTGCTTGATGACTTCCTAATGAGCTGTTTTGGGGGTGCATTTTGCAGGAATGAATCAGTTTAACCCCATGTCCCTAGGGAATGTACAGATGCCACAGGCACCCATGGGACCCCGTGCAGCTTCTCCAATGAACCATCCTGTACAAATGAACAATATGAGCTCTGTTCCAGCGGTTTGTATTTGCTTTCCTCAAGTTCTTATTATAGCTTAATTCCACTTAAGAATTTCCTTAGTTTTTATAACAAAGATGCTCTGAGAAAAGCCATATTCATCCTAGTGTGGAAAATTCATGTGTCTGCTAATAGAATGTCAGGATTGGAAGGGACCTCAGGAGATCATCTAGTCCAAGCCCATGCTCAAAGCAGGACCAATCCCCAGACAGGTTTTTGTCCCAGATCCTTAAATGGCCCCCTCCGGAGACTGAACTCACAACCCTAGCTGTAGCAGGCCAATGCTCAAACCACTGAGCTGTCCCCCCCAGTTTATTTGAATTTCATGTTAATTAGCTTCAGGGGAATTTCTTTCATCTTTGCTATCCTACAGTTCTTGTTTATTTTCAAGGTTTAAATTTGACATATAGAACATAAATACTTAAGATGGGAGGAGGACATCAGTGGTATAACAGTAACTAGTGTTTTCTGGGAGAAAGAAGCTTGGTACTTCCCAGTACTATAGCCATCCGGTGTATAAATCCCTGGGACCATTTAAAACCTTGATTTCATTTTTTTTCCAGAAAATTAAGAGTTCCAGCATATTACTCTTCTGTATTAGCCCAAAGAACAGAATTATAGAATTTAGCATTCTGAATATAGCTTTAGTATTTTTTCCACTTTGAGTAGCTCGTTAAATGTTGTGAGGCAATGCTGACATCATACATGTGTACAAAACTCCCTTTGATTTATGAGGTCAATATTTTTGCTCAGACCTTATGGCTAATTGTCTAGTTTGTTTTTCCTTTATGGCTAGCCAATTAATTTCTTTCTACACAACTAATTTATTTAATAACTGATATTTTTGTTTTTAAATACTAGATGGCAATGTCTCCTTCACGAATGCCTCAGCCACAAAACATGATGGGAGCACATTCCAGTACTATGATGGGTCAGGCTCCTACCCAAAACCAGTTCCTCCCTCAGAATCAGTTCCCATCATCAAGTGGGGCTCTGAACGTGAACAATGTAGGCATGGGTCAATCGACAGCCCAGACAGGAGTTTCACAGGTAGAATTCATTTTCTGAAGTATGGATTATCTTAGTCTAATTTAATGGGCGGCCACACTTAGCCCCCAACAACAGAAGTTAATTTATGATGTATGATTGTGCTATTTTCAGTGCTCACCCCGGTGTATCTGAGTCATCCATATGCTCCTATTTTTTTTCTTTGTATGCAGACTTTATTTCAAATGTCAAATTATGGACTGCAAAAAAATATGTAATCAAAGCAGCCCTCTTAGAATTATTTTTTAAATTAGTTACATCTGAATGGGAAACTGTTGTCTATCACCAGTTGTCTTCCATGTTACTACAGAAATTCAGTCAAATTATTTGTTCAGTAGCTGAACACTTCTGCATGTGGCTTTTTAAAAAATAAAAACATCCGCCCTCCTGGAGAAAGTCTTGAATCCATGATGGATAGAAAAACAGTATCCCTCCAAAAGGTATTTATAAGGCAATATAAAAGCATTTTAACAATGACATTTTACTACTTATAATTCATTCATATTTCTTTAGATTGTTTTATTTAGATTTATACAAATACTTGTATGAAGATTTTAAATAGAAATCAGATGAAGGCATATTAGCACTGTCTGCTCTCCCTGATTCTCCCTCCACCCATTCTAGTTTGTCTGATGCAGCATTTAGTAAAATATATAATCTTAAAACATATGCATATACACCATGTCATTTATATTGTACTATTTCAATTTTATAATGTTGCTGAACTTTGAAATGTGGATCCACAATCTTTTTTGAATATCCAAAATAGTCAAGTCAGGGTAAAAACAGTTACATTTTCAGGTGTATTGTGTATAGTAAACACAAGGGATACAATTCTGAGATGCCCTCCTGATGAATGTAGCTCAGTAGGTGCAGCCTAGGTTGTGGGGAGCTTTAAGCCACTTTGTGTCCTCTGAATCCTTGCCCCTACCCAGCCCATGGCACAACTTAGCTCTTGAATGGCTGCCTATGGGGAGTGCTATCTGGGTTCCATCTCCTTTATGCTAATAGAACAATATAAAAGGAACAAAAGCTATTGAAAATTATTGGTGATTTTATGTGGTCAGAATCTGTGCATTTGAGATAGCAACCCTGTGTTTATTGTAAATAAACAAAATATTAAAAATGTATGGTGATCTAAACTGCTACTCTTGTAAGGCATTTAATGCTCTTGCAATGTCCAAGTAAATATGACTCAATTTTGGAGCAGCATCGATACATTAAGAACTCTCTTTTTATAGCAGGGGCAGGTTCCCAGTGCTGCTATTCCGAACTCCATGAATATGCTTGGACCACAGAATGGTCAGCTATCGTGTCCACCAGTGACCCAGCCACCTCTACATCAAACTGCACCTCCTGTATCCAGTGCAGCTGGCAAGCCACCTATCCAACACCAAACTCCACCTGGAATGACTCCTCCTCAGCCAGCAGCACCTACTCAGCCATCCACACCAGTCTCATCTTCAGGACAGACTCCTACACCAACACCTGGCTCTGTTCCAAATGCAACACAGACACAGAGCACACCTACAGGACAAACTGCAGCACAGGCTCAAGTTACACCACAACCTCAGACTCCAGTACAACCCCAGTCTGTGCCAACCCCACAACCATCTCAGCAACAACCAACATCTGTGCAGGCACAACCTCCTGGCACTCCAGTAAGTATCAGCTAGTTTATTCGATCCAAATGGAACAGAAACCTAAATATTCAATAATGAACTTTCCCCTGTATAGTACTGTGCCATAGAATTACAGATTGCAGAATCCTTATGCCATAGCAACAGTAGCTTCTGTTTTGTCTTGAAAGATATATTTTAGAATATATATATTTATATATTTTGATCCATATGCAATATATATTTATATATTTTGATCCATATGCAAACAAAATGCATTCATCCAAATGTTCTCAGCAGTCATGTTAGTTGTGATTTCAAATAGTAGGATTAAAAATACTACAGAATGTTTCTACAGCTGTGCGTGGGAAGCTTGTACATAATCTATCTGTGCTATGTTTGGCTCTAGTCAGGATGATTAGTCTTTCACCTTCATGATCATTAAATTCACACACGGTTTTTAAAGATGGGTAGAAAGAGACTGCATGGTAATCAGTGTGTACTATCCACCGTACAGTTGCTTTATCAACAGAAGATGCTAATGCATCAGATGATAAACTCATTCCCTGACTTTACTCTGTATAACTCGAGATCTATGTTCTGGTATCCAGAGTTTGGTTTTAGTGAGTATCAGACCCAGGAGTGGTATTATTTCAGGTGATCCTTTTGTGTATAATTTTGTACTATTCCTCTTAGCAAGAAAAATTAATATTTCTATATATTTCCTCAATGTTCTGATTTTTGTACCTTTTTACATCAGCTATCCCAGGCAGCAGCTAGTATTGATAACAGGGTGCCCACCCCCGGCTCAGTTGCCAGTGCTGATATCAACTCCCAGCAACTCGGACCTGATGCACCAATGCTAGAAAGCAAACCAGAGGTTAAAAATGAAGAAGCTGAGCCAGAGCCTTGTGAAACACAAGTGGAACCTAAGACTGAGGTAAGTGAAATTCCTTCACAGTTAAATAGCGCAACAATATATAGGAGCTAAAATACGATAAGTGTGAATCAGTGAGCCAAGCTGACAAGGGAAAATATTAATAGAAAACTCTGATTTTCACTCTGCTGGAAGCCCTGTGTATCATGCTTTATTGTATATCAGGCTATTGATAGAATTTGTAGTTTGAGACATTATATGTGTAGTTTCATCTCATCTTTTCCTTTCTTAAGCTGGAGGAGGATTTACAAGGATCTTGCCAAGTGAAAGAAGAAATAGATGTGGCAGAGCCAAAACAGGAGCCAATGGAGGTAGAAGAAAAGAAACTTGATATCAAGGTAGAACCTAAAGAGGAAGAAGAGGGTGGTACTAATGGCACCACTTCACAATCTACATCACCATCTCAGCCCCGTAAAAAGAGTACGTATATAGAAATGGGGAGTCCTTGCTATAATTTTTTTTCGTTTTCTGTCTCTTTCAATCTTTAAGCCAACCAGAAGATCCCTCTATTTGCACGAATGCACTAACACCACAAATGGGGGGCTGAGACAGTGAGTTAATGTGCTAGCCTTTTTCCTCTTGAAAAGCAGGACTCTTATCTTTTCTTGGATCACAAGTGAAAAGTAAGGTTTCGATGTCATCCTGATTTCCACTTAACATTAGTGTCAATGATAACATCAGTTTGGCTTTTTCACAATAACCAGACTCTGTGCAGAAGGGCCAAAGCCAGGATAATTAGGGATTGGTTTCAGTTCAGGACCGAAGTGAATTGTAGCTTAATTACGTAGGTAGGTGTTGTATGCATGTATCTGACTTTGGCCAGTGCTATTTCAAGAGGACTGAATTCACTTAGAACATTTTCCTGCAGAGGTCCTCTAAGTCCTGTGAATTCTTTCCAGGTTCTGTTTTCACTTCATCCCTGCTGTCCAAGACCTCTTGTTGTGGTGACATCCTCCAGCCAGAAGACAATGTGAAAGTAGCTTCCTCCATAACCTCTCCTTGATTTAGCCAGAAGGATTATTGGTGAATCACGGGATTCGCCCCTTTCCCTTCAGAGGCTGTGTGCACAGCATCCATATTGTCATTAGCGCTTGTTGGCCTGAGAATTAGGGACTGAACTCAGTTCCTGAATTTTAATTTTTTTACAGTTAGACTGGTATACTGGCCCTAAAACTTTTAAAAGGAAAAAGACCCAGTGCAGCTGCTTTGAGAATGCCATCACTTGTGATGGCCCAAAGCCTGTTCCCCAGAAGTTTCCATGATGGTGACCACCAATCTTATCAAGTCAGACTACAGAATTAGGGTTTGGATATGGTTAGTTTGAACATAAATTGTTCGTACCTATCTGCTATATTTTCCTCTTTATTTCAAAGGGGAAAAGTAATACTACAGATTTTAGGAATTACTGTTCCCCTTAGATAAAGCTTTGTTTTTTGGGGTTGTTTTTTTTGTTTTAAAAACCTGTATTTGCATGCATCGAGTGTTTTGGTTTCTAAGGGTATGTCTACACTATGAAATTAGGTCGATTTTATAGAAGTCAATTTTATACCATCGATTGTGTATGTCCCCACTACGTGCATTAAATCAGCAGAGTACATCCTCACTACCGTGGCTAGCATTGATTTACGCAGCAGAGCACTGTGGGTAGCTATCTCACAGTTCCCGCAGTCTCTGCTGCCCATTGGAATTCTGGGTTAAGCTCCCAATGCCTAATGGGGCAAAAATATTGTTGCAGGTGGTTTGGGGTACATGTCATCAGTCGCCCCTTCCTCCGTGAAAGTAACGGCAGACAATCATTTCGCGCCTTTTTTCCTGGGTTACCCGTGCAGACGCCATAACATGGCAAGCATGGAGCCCACTCAGCTCACTGTCCCTGCTGCTGTTGTGGGAAAGTCTACTGTCGGGGCTGCTGTGATCCAAGTAGCCAGTGCAGTCATTGACATTCTGTTGTCAAGGGTAGTGGCTCTGGGAAATCTGCGGGCCTTTTTAAATTTTAGGTGCATTATATTCCTGTCCTTTGTCACTGGTGAATAAGTCTTGCAGCCATACATTCCAGTCCAGTCGGCACTATAACACCCCATAACACTTCCGTGGTTGACACATGTAATAGCTCCAGGGCTTTTGCTCTTTTGCCTTGGCTGAGGTACCTTGCCCTACCAGGACCTCCAAGCATTTGACACAGAAGCACCTACAGCAGCTGTCATTGCTACACAGCAGCAGCTCCTTGCCTTTGCAGCAGGTGGTGCAGTAGGACTGGTACCCGTCCTCCTCATACATGTAGAAGAGCTCCAGAAATCAATCCCTGCAAGCCTGGCAAAGGCCCCCCTCAAACAGCGGGTGGAATGTGGCTGGGTTTTTTCTCCCGCATGATAAACAACTGTCTTCAAGACTCCTGTTGTTGTTTGTGACTTCGGAAACCATTTGCTCTCTGCTCTGATCCTCTTCCACCCACTCCTTGCTGTTGTTGCAGAAGTTAGTCTTTAGCCGCTTGGCCAGGGGTTCTGGGAATGTCTTCTCTGCCCGGCTCCTAGCAATCTCCAGGGCATGGTGTATGGCTTGTCGATTGGAGACCAGCTTCTTAAACATGGACTGGTTGAAATGCTACCTAAAAGCCATCAGAGCTACCAGCTTATCTGCTAAAATCTCGAAGAACTTCCCATCCCCAAACCATTACACCCAGTGCATTCTGGAGATTGCGTGACGTTTGGACGTGACTCTGTAGGAAACGATGATTGCAGGCCACCAGGAGAAGCCCTTGATCTTCCCTCACACCAGCTCCCCTATTCCAAAATCTTTCCCATCCTAGTATTCCACCACTTCCCCTGCAACTCTGCTCTCCTGCTCCCCAGCGATGAACTCGGAGGATCCATTCTGGTC
This sequence comes from Chelonoidis abingdonii, assembly GCF_003597395.2. Lineage (NCBI taxonomy): Eukaryota > Metazoa > Chordata > Testudines > Testudinidae > Chelonoidis > Chelonoidis abingdonii. The sequence continues at coordinate 37,962,780 of NC_133777.1, forward strand.
CTCTTGGGTGCTGCTGGCAAATGTGGTACTGCTGCTCTGGGGGGACTCCTCCTAAGTGAGGTCAGTTGGGCGCCTGGACAGACATGGCCGTCGTCCTCTTAGAGCACCGAATGGGAGCCAGAGACTCCAGGTCATTCTCTTCTTTAAGTTTTGTCTCATGGAGATTCAGTCCTGCCTGGAATATCATGCGAGCTGGAGGCTTCTGCCTCAGGCTGCTCTCCCAGCCAGCAGCACCACGTGGTCACACCTACCCCTTGCTCCCATGGCTCATGAAGCCTGGACAGTAGTAAGGAGCAGTTCAACTATAGGCTGAGCAAGTGCAGAATGTTGGTAGAATGTGCCTTTGGACGTTTAAAAGCTCGCTGGCGCTGTTGTCTGATGTCCGATTTTGAGCAGCCAGACACACCAGGGCAATTAGAAGAACACAGCAAGGCATGCTGTGCATCAGAGAGGCTTTGAAAACCAGTTTCATGACTGGCCAGGCTTCGGTGTGATAGTTGTGTGTGTTTCTCCTTGATGCAAACCTGCCCCCTTTGTTGATTTGAATCCCCTGTACGCCAACCACCCTGCCCCCTTCGAAATAAAGTAACTATTGTTTTGAAACCATGCATTCTTTCTTTATTAATTTAAAAAAAAAAAATGAGATGACGGACAAGGTAGCCTGAATGGGGTGGGGTAGGAGGGAAGGCCACGTTCCTTATTGTGGCCACACAAAAAATCAAACTGTTTGAATGACAGCCTTCTGTTCCTTGGGCCATCCTCTGCAGTGGAGTGGCTGGGTGCCCAGAGCCACCTCTCTTCTCCCCTGCCACTCCCCCCTCGCACGCATTCTTGGGCATCTGGGTGAGGAGGCTGTGTAACATGGGGAGGCGGTTATACAGTGGATGCAGCAGGGGTCTGTGCTCTTGTTGGCTTTCCTGGAGCTCCAACAGGTGCTTCATTATGTACGTTTGCTCCCTATTAGCCTCAGCATCGCATCCTGCCTCCACTCTTCACGCTCGCTTCTTTCCTGGCCTCTGCCACTGAATGCCTCCGTGCATTAAGCTGTGTTATATCTGTGTGGGAGGACTGCATGAGCTCAGAAAACATGTCATCGCCAGTGCATTTTTTTTCTGCCTTCTAATCTGCGATAACCTCAGGGACGGAGATGTTTCTACGCTCTACGATTCTGGGGTGACTGCATGATCACCTGTGCTGCTGAGTTCACCATGTTGACCAAACATAAGATGAAATTCAAAATTTCCCTGGGCTTTTCCTGTGTACCTGGCTAGTACATGGGAGTTCAAAGTGCTGTCCAGAGCGGTCACAGTGGAGCACTCTGGGAAAGCTCCTGGAGACCAGTACTGTATATTTGTGTCTGCACTACCCCAAATTCGACCCAGCAAGGTCAATTTTAGTGCTACTCCCCTCGTCGGGGAGGAATACAGAAGTTGTTTAAGAGCCCTTTAGGTTGACGGAACGGGGTTGGTTCTGTGGATGCAGTCATTTTTAAATCGACCTAATGCGGCTAAATTCGACCTAACCCTGTAGTGTAGACCAGGGCTAAGAAATAAAATAAGGACTTTTTTTTTTTGAGTGATGATCCCTATTGTATTCCACTGAGGGTTATACACATGTGCCATGCATCTGGAGCCAGAGATTTTCAAAGTAGTAGTGTCCATTAGTCTCCACATGCACTTTTGCTCTGCCTCATGGTTTCATCCAAGGCAGTAATGGGCGGGGCAAACCATCTGTGCCCTTAGTTCCTTCTTACCACCACATGGTTTGAGTCAGAGCTTCTGCTGTTCTGTTTTCCCTTGTGATATATTTTTTTTTAATCACAGAAAAAAGATTGTTTTATTCTTGTATATTGTTAGTTTTTATTGGATTTTTTTACTGTAAATTTTAGGATTAAGGAATTTCAGGGACTCCATTTTTGGCCGTTTCTTGCCTCTCTCCCTTGACCACTCACCCCCTCCACCCCTAGCACTTGGGTACTGAATTGTGCCGAAGACGTCGGGGTTCAGGATCTGCATCTCGTGCCCTCACTCATTCTCAATCAGCAATGAGCACGAGCGCTGCCTTTACTGCTTGGGAGAAGCCCACATTTCATCCTGGTGCAGTATCTGCCTCTCCTTCCCAAGCTGTACCTGGGAAGATTGGGCTCTCTGCCTCAAGAAGCACCTCATGGTGGTCACCATGAGGCGGCAGTTGGATCCAGGCTGGGAACGCTCCCCCACTCCCCACACATCGGACTGAGCAATCCAGGTGTGTGCCTCCTACCACAGAGACCCAGTCCAGTTCCCCTGGTACCACTGCTATAGACCCCATGCTAGGGCCTAGTCGTGAGGCAAGGAAGCACGCTCACACGCATGGCAGTAAGTCTTCCTTTAGGCCAAAGAAGGATGTTGCACCTTCCACGAGTTCCAGCTATGGAGAAACTGCGCATTTCAGTGCACAAGCATGACAAGAAGCTGCATAGACCACAGGATCTGCTGGTTCTGTCCACTGAGCGAGATACACCTTCCAGTTCTGCACCGCCAAAGACAAAGGAACCTTCGGTTCTGAGGCAGTCCTCCATTCCGGCCTCAGCTCTCGTTCAGACGGCAGAGCGCATGCCATTGAAACCAGGCAGATTTGAGACTGTGCCCAAGCCTCGTGAACTCTTTGCTCTGGAAAAGGTGAGGTCTCCACAGCTTCCACTCCAGTCACCTCCTGGGGATGTGTGCTCTCCCACCTTGGACTTACCTCCTTCAGCTCATGTTCCTGCCTGCTCTCTTCCAGCTCATGTGGTTCCTGTGGTGCCGTCATTAGAACAAGGCTCTGACTTCTTGGAATCAGAGGCTCAGACATAGCACAGGCCCACCCCTCCCATACTGTTGATACAACTATGCAAAGGCTCTGACGACTCAGTGACAGTACCTTCCCTTTCCATCGCAAAGTACCCTGCTCCTTGGTATCTACCACAGCAAATGAAGGATCCTCCTTTGGGCCCTACTGGGCGTCCTGGCCTCAGTATACACCTTCAGAGCCTTCCTATTCAGCATGAGAGGAGTGCCCCATCTCCTCTCTTTGATAGTCATCGAGTAGGTGTTCAGAACCAGTGCTGGAGGCTGAATCGCTTAGCCTGGCTCCGGCACCGCAGGAAACTGAGTGATTCCCTTCATCATCCCCAGATGCTGTGGTGTCATCAGCTCCCTCATCGCCTCTGGATGATTACTGTCAGTTCCAAGAACTGTTACGCAGAGTGGCTGATACTTGCCGTGTTCCACTGGAGGAAGTGCAGGACAAACATCAGCTTCTTGACATCTTGCATGCCTTGCTACCGATCAGAGTGGCCCTAGTAATCAACAGTGCCATTCTTCAGCTGGCCTGAACTGTTTGACACACTCTGGCCGTTTGCGCACCCACCCCAAAGGGGGAAGAGAAGAGGTATTATATATTGGCGAAGGGGTATATGTTTGTTTTCCCCACACGCATCCCTAATTCCCTCGTGATACAGGCAGTGATGAAGGGGGTCAGGCAGCAACACCTATACTCCACCGCAGCAGGGGAAGTGGGTAAGTGACTGGACATTCTTGGTCACAAGATTTTTTCTTCCAGTTTTGGATTTCTAACTACCTGGCACGATTAGCTAAATATGACTTGCTTACTTATGGCTGTTGGCAGACTTTGCAGACAAACTTCCCCCAACAGCATTGTGCCTCCTTCCTGACTATCTTGGAGAGAGGCAAACTGGTCGCAAGGACAATGCTCCTGGCCGTGGTGGATGTGGCATATATCTCTTCATGCACAATGGCCACTGTACTGCAAAGGGAGCAATAGAACCTGTTCCTACAACCTATCAGGCCACAGGGTTTTATTCCGCCTATTTTCTAGTACCCAGAAAAAAGGGCCGATGGTGACCAAACTTACACCTCCATCTGTTACTTCATACGCAAGCCAAAGTTTTGTATGGTTACATTTAGAGACCATCATATCTTCACTGGAAGAGGCATGTGGTCTGTGACTCTCACTGTGCAGGAAGCCTATTTTCACATATACCTCCATCCTACCCACAGAAGGTTCTTGAGATTCAAGAATCCTCAGCATTTCCAATTCAGGATTCTACCATTCAAACTCACTACTGCTTCCTGAGTATTCACCAAAGTTTTCTCTGTGGTGACGGCCCACCTCTGGTATCAGGGAGTTCCTATATTCCCATAACTTGATGACTGGCTGCTAGCAACGCGATCCAAAGGGGAGGCTCAAGCCTTGATCTCCATGCTGCTTCTACTCCTCTCCTCCCTGGGGGGTGAGCATAAACATAGAAAAATTGACTTGGGATCCCACACAATCCTTAGAATTCATTGGGACATGCATCAATGCAGTCTCAGCACGAGCCTACCTACTGGTGGACAGGTTCCAGGTAATTCAAGAGCTGATTCCTAAAGTGATTGCCAGCCATCCTATTCCATTCAGAACTTTCCTTTCCCTCCTTGGACACATGGCAGCCTGTCCATACATTACTGCTTTTGCTCATCTTTGCTTTTGCTGCCTGCAGCTGTGGCTCCAAAGGGCCTGTTCTCCCACGCACCATACCATTGACCTCATCTTAACAGTCCCACCCAAGGATCTTTCCTCCCTCCTCTGGTGAATGGACCCGGGTCAGGTCAGCAATAGGATACCCTTCCTCCCATTCTCTCCAAGCATGACGATCATCATGGATATGTCATTCACCAGCTGGGGTGCCCACATGGGCGAGTATATGACACAGGGAATTCCACTCAGGAATCCCAGTTGCACATCAACATTGTGGAGCTTCGGGCGATGCAGAGGACGCATCGCGCGTTTCTCCATTCATTCTGTCCTGTCACATACTCATCTTAGACAACACCACAACTGTTTATTACATCAACAAACAAAGGGGCATCCAGTCGCCAGCGCTTCGTGCAGAAGCGATTAATCTGTGGGATTGAAGCATCGCCCACAAAATCCTGTTGTCAGCGGCCTATATTCTGGGGACTCAGAACGTGATTGTAGACTCTGAGCAGGCAATTCATGGCTGACCCTAAATGGGAACTCCATGATGCCACAGTCAGTGATGTTTTCACCGAATGAAGGACTCCAACCACAGGCCTCTTTGCCTCCCATATCAACAAATGCTTCCAGTATTGCTCCAGAGGAAGCCTCTGTGCCCATTCCCGGGAGATCCCCATATCATCTGCTGGTCGGACCAGACCGACTATACTTTTCCCCTGCTACCGCTACTGGCGCATGTCCTCCATAAAATCAGGTGGGAGAGGGCCACAGTTATTCTAATCACACCATTTTGGCTTTGCCAGTACTGGTTTCCCCTCCTTCTCTGCATGTCAGCATGTTTCTCCCATTTCCACTGCCAGCATTCCCGGAACTGCTCATGCAATACAGCAGCAGGATCAGACATCCTAATCCACAGACACTTCGTATCAGAGTTTGGTTTTTGGATAGGCATCTTTGCTAGAATGGGAATGTTCGTTAGCAGTACAAGACATCCTCTCAAGTCCATGAGGCATTCCTATCAAGCTAAGTGGAAACATTTCACTTCCTGGCCCAACAGAGGAGTCAAGCCCTTGAGAATGTGAATATTCCCCTTATTTTGGACTACATCCTGTCCCTGAAGGCATCCTTGCTCTTAATTCCATCAAGGTGCACATGGCAACTGTTAGTGCTTTCCACTCCCCATGGAAGGAGACACTGTGTTTATGCATCCATTGACTAGCGGGTTTTGGAAGGGACTCCTTTAGACCTATCCACGCATTCAACATATCGCCCCCACAGTGGGACCTCAGCCTCATCCTTTTGACCTTAATGAATTCGTCCTTTGAACCTTCAACCTCATGGCTCTGTCTCTCCTTTCCAAGTAGGTCACCTTCTCGGTTGCTGTTACTTTTGTGAGAAGGTAAGCAAACTGGGGGCCATAATGGTCGACCCCCATTTTACCGCGTTCTATAGAACAAGGTTTCTTTGCATATGCACCCCAAGTTTCTGCCAAAGGTCATATTCAGTTTTTACCTTAGTCAACCGGTAACACTTACCTGCTTTTCTTCCTGAAACCTTGCGTCTTGGCAGAAGAGTGTTCCTTCACTCCCTCAACGTCTGCAGGGCCTTGGCCTTCTGTCTGCAGAGAACAAGATCATTCAGGAAGTCCCCTTGACTATTTATCATAACAGAAAGGATTAAGGGATAGGCGATAGCCACTCAGAGGATTAAGTGGGTTTCAGGGTGCATTATGCTCTGCTATTGGGAATGTCTCTACCCCTTGGTATTAGCCCATTCCACAAGAGCGTAAGCATCAATTATATCCGTGTTTCAAGATACACTGCTTATGGACATATGTAAGGCGGCCACGTGGAGTTCGGTACATACTTTTGCTTCACATTATGCCTTGAAACGAGATTCTGCAATGAATGCCCCATTCCACAGAGCTGTTGTCCAGTCATCGGTTCAGTTATCTCCTCACGCACTCCTCCTCATGACTAGGTACTGCTTGTTAATCACCCTCAGTGGAATACAGTATGGACCATCACTCAAAAAAGAAGAGGTGGTTACTTACCTATAACTGCAAGTTCTTTGAGATGAATGGTTCCTGTTTGTATTCCAGTCCCATCCTCCTTCCCCCTATGCTGTGGATCTTTTTTGAATTGTGGTGGTGAAGGAACTGAGGGCATGGTTGGTCCGCCATGCCCTTTATTGCCGCCTCAGACATGGTATTAAACCATGAGGTGGAGCAAGGGTGCACTCATGGACCAACAGACACTACTGCTTTCAAAATCTCCAGCTCTGGACATGTGGAGCATGTGTGTCACCCTCAGTGGACTATAGATAGGGACCACTCGTCTTGAAGAACCTCCAGTTACAGGTAACTAACAGGTACTTACTTCCATGATTCTTCTTCAGTGGTTTGTTGTCCACTTCTTCACATGAATGCTGTTGCAGGCTCTGGTGTAGAAAAACCATTCCCTCAAGCCAGAAAAAACACCATCTAATTATGTGCCAAAAAGCAGCAATGAAAGTTAAATGTGAAAGTTTTAGGCCTGTTTTGAAGAGAGAACCTCATGGCTTTGTGGAAGTAGGGAAGCTAATTCAGAGTATGTGTGATCCTCCATTGAGGCCATATAGAACTGGCAGGGTTTCAGGAGTGGCCCAGTTAACCCTCAGTGATTGATATATCTTCTGTGGACTGAAGGCAGGATGACAAGAAGGAAAAGCCCACTGTAGCAGTAATGAACTTAATTATGACAGAGAACTATCTCCCATCACTCATGCAAATTACTGTGTAATCCACTCAGATTAGTCTGTACATGTGTAATTTGATTAGTATACCTGGATGAGCAGCATAAGTGGATTATTCTGCATACTGCAATCATGAACCTTTTCAAATATTTAAGTTATTAAAGCAACAGTATGAACCTTAATTGCTCATTACCAGTAGTTAGACACTCATGCTACAATGCATAGTTATATATTGCCAGATGCTAGCTACTAATGGTAATATTTATTACTGGGACTTCTGGTACATAATTGCTGCATTCCAAGTTACTGTAGAGAATGCTTTAGTAATCAGATTATAAGGGAAGGAAGGAAAGAAGGAGTCTCAACAGAAACTTCTGTACCCAATTAAAGAAGCTTCACTGATTGCAGCTACAATATTGTCACTTGATTTACTGTTGGTATTGTTAATAAAAAATAAGTAAACTGGTGGCAGAACAGGTGGTTTGGTAAGATACTGTATAACTATTTTGTTATATGCACTTAACTATATTTTATTCTTCCATGCTTCTTGGGTGCTTGATGTAATTCCATATAAATACAAAATGAAGATTAAGCAAAGAACTCTGAAAAAATACCAAAGCTGAAATTGTAAGCAAAACCTTCCCACTGTCCACCATGTATATGCATTATAATATCATCTATAATTTCAGTGTGACGTTATTTCCCAATCACAGCATATAAACTTTTCCCCTAAAATCTTGCAAAAACTATTACATGATGTAGTAACACAAATTTCACTGTCAGAACGGTCTACAATATCTTTATTGACAAATTCTGTAATGTCTTCTCTCTAACCAAGTATTCTGATAACTTAGTCCTAGCCACGTATTATACATTTTCTTTTCAAACAGCAGCAAAGCTTACCTTAACTGGAAATGTAAGTGATTTATTTATGCCAGTACATTTTAACTATTACTCTGTTAATGGTTATGCATTAACATTAAGCTGTGGCTTATTGTGTACTTTTCACTTAAAAAGACTTTCATGGATTGGTTAGAAAGCATGCTGATACACAGTACCACAAGATCTATAATTGTAGAAAAATATGGCATTTCCTGGTTAAATTCTGAAGCATGCAACTGTAACGCTCCCTTAATGTAACTGCTCTTATGAAATTTCTATTTAAAAAAAAAAAAAAAAAAACACATGAAAAGGAGCTTCATTCTCCCTGTCTTTTGAAAGCTCTGTTCAGATACCAAGAGTCTACCTTTGGTCAGAGACCAAGCATGGAAAATTTCAGCCCAAGTAGTGGGACGTAAGGAAGGTTAGGAATGACTGAAAACAGGTCTCATTATAAAATGACCAAAAGTTATTTTGCAGGCTCTTCACAAAGCCTGCATTACAAATGAGGGCAACCTCTCCCATATCCATTTTCTCTAAAAATGAGGTTTGCCTGTATCATCATCAACAACAATTATCTGTTAAGTACCAACATTATGCCGTAAATTGTTTTAGAGGGAGTCCTGGTTGAAGTCATTCAGGGAAAAACTCTTAGGGTACATGTAAGGGTTCGATGTATCAGGAATCGATTTATCGCATCTCGTCTGGACGCGATAAATCAATCCGCTAATCATCGCCCGTACTCCACCTCGGCAGGAGGAGTAAGCGGAGTCGACGGATACCACAGCAGTTGACTCGCCACCGTGAGCCATGTAAGTTGAACTAAGGTACTTAGAGTTCAGCTACGCAAATAGCGTAGCTGAAGTTGCGTATCTTAGTTTGAACAACCCAACTCAACCACCACCCCACCCCACCCCCGTGTAGACCAGCCCTTAGAGAAGATTAGAGCAGCATCCTTGAAATTACTGAAGACAATACTTTTGGTTCTCTGTTTACTTGTAATCTTTTCAGTAGAGGATCCTGTTGGGTGAGGGAAAGAAATCAATTTAGCTGAGAGGCTTCTGAACAGCTGAAAAGAAGTGCTCCTTCAGGTCTAGCTAGGAAGATTCCAGGGAGAGATATCAAGCAGGCTTGAATTAATAAACATTCCAAACTGTCCTTGCTTTGTGAAGGAAGGGGACAGGAGAGAGAAAAAAAAAAAAAGGTTCCCTTTCATGGTGTATTTGAAGGAGGGCAGAAAGTTGTTTCTTTCAGCCATCACACACCAAGACAAAATGGCATATGTTGTGGTTTGATGCTAGCTTCTGTTCATCTTTCCCATATTCACAGGACTTTTTTCCTGAAAAGGAAAACCCAGAGCATTGTTTCTCAAAAAAGAAAACCCTATAAAAGGAATTCTTTCACCTCTGGAAGAATCTGAACAGCATAGGAAGAAAAGAAGAAATCCCCTGCCCACAAGCGTTCTTCGCCTTATTTTTCATACCTTAAGAGGCTGAAGGTTCTGAAGATGAAACTAGAGGTTTTTTCCTCCTAAAACTTTGAAGGCTAAATTGTGAAGATCGGTTACCTATATATTTTTTGCGGAAAGGCATAACAAGATCCAGTGTCTGGAAGCTGAAGTGTTTAAAAAACAAAACAAACAAAAAAACATTCAGACTGAAAATAAGATAAGATGCAGATTTTAACAGAGAGGGTAATTAAACATTAAAACAGCATAGTAAAGGATATGGCAAATTCTCGATCTTTTAGTCCTTTAAAGACTGGATATTTTTCTAAATGATATACTCTAGCTCAGCTACAGGTTAATGGGTTCAATGGAGGGGAAATTCTATGTCCTGTTATGCAGAAGTTCAGGCTAGGTTATTATAGTGATCTCTTTTTGGCCTTAAAATCTATTAAATGAAATAATCCAGAACCATTAAATTCCAAAGTATCCAAGCCACACCACCAAGACTGTACAGCCAGTAGGAGGTACTTTCTCTTTTCCTCTAAAAGAAATTCCGCATCTCATTTCGTTCGTTCCTTGGAAAATGCCACAAAATGTAAGTGGGAGTTTCTTAATAAAAGACTTTCTAAGCAGTCTCAAAAGTTCTGAAGAGAACGTGGATCCCTTCAGAAGGAGAATTCTTGCATATGATACTAATGACTAGGAGAGTGAAATCAGCGCTCCATGAGGTCTGCAAGGTGCTGGCTGCAGCCCAAGTGTCTTGTAGCTTCCACCTGCTTTGCATGAATTATTTTTGTCTTGGCTGACAGTTTCCAGGAGGAAGTGCCAAAAACAATCCAGGGAATTTAAATCAGTGTTTCAGAGATTTCTTCAACAGCAGTAGTTATTTAAGACTTCTTTCTGGATTCATTTCACTTCTGAAGACAGTTGCAATGGGCAGAAGGCACTGTTAGTTAAGATAACGAAAAACAGATTTACAAGTTAAACATCTCGTGTCAGGTTCCTAATATTCTTGGGGAAAGCTTCTCTGGAAGTTTCTTGTCAAAGTTATCGATAAAGAAATCATTTACCTCTCCAAAGCACCAAGGTAGGGATTACAATCCTTTCGCAAGAATAAAGGCATTCGTAATACCTAGAGAGAGTTCATCCTGTGTTCAGCTGGCTGAGCAGGAAGATGAATCCATGGAATGGAGTCTCTGCTAATCAAGAATGGCAATAGTTGGAACTTTTTACATCCAAACAAACACTAAAAGCATGCTGTTCTTTTCCAGACATGCTTGCCTTAGGCCTGGTCTACACTACGCGTTTAAACCGAATTAACCCTGCACCTGTCCACACAACGAAGCCCTTTATATCAGTATAAAGGGCTCTTTAAACTGATTTCTGTACTGCTCCCTGATGAGAGGAGTAGCGCTGAAATCGGTATTGCCATGTCGGATTAGGGTTAGTGTGGCC
>NC_133777.1:37975192-38010615 GCF_003597395.2 Chelonoidis abingdonii
ATGTGCAGCAATGAACGGTATTGGCCTCCGGCAGTACCCACAGTGCAGCATTGTGACCGCTCTGGAAAGCAATCTGAACTCAGATGCACTGGCCAGGTTAGACAGGAAAAGCCCCGCAACTTTTGATTTCATTCCTGTTTGCCCAGCGTGGAGCTCTGATCAGCACTGGCAGCAATGCAGTCCCAGATCCAAAATGAGCTCCAGCATGGACCGGTATGGGAGATACTGGATCTGATCGCTGTATGGGAGACAAATCTGTTCTATCAGAGCTCCGTTACAGAAGACGAAAACCATCATGCATTGGGATCTCAAACCAGAATTCCAATGGGTGGGGGATACTGCGGGAACTATGGGATGGCAACAGGATAACTACCCACAGTGCAACGCTCCGGAAATCAACGCTAGCCTCGGTACATGGACGCACACCACCGAATTAATGTGCTTAGTGTGGCCACGTGCACTCGACTTTATACAATCTGTTTTAAAAAAACGGTTTCTGTAAAATTGGAATAATCCTGTAGTGTAGACATACCCTTAGACGCTGTCTCCAAAGCCTATCTAAAACAGCTCCTATCTGTCCTTCAGCATATCTGATCTTCAAACAGATAAGATTTGACTGAGAAAGTCCTCCATTTTATCAGTGACACCTCTCTGACCTTGGTGGCCATATTATGCAGATTTCAGCTCAATAATCCTCCCTTCTACCTCTGCTTCTTTTCTTCAGTCCTCTGGGAGAGAGGCATTTACTTAAGGTTCCTTTTGCCACCCAGAATCTGGGCCCCATTAATCCACTTGAATATTAAGAAGCAGCAACTAAAAAAATAGTTACTCCAGTCTATGGTTATAAACGCATTCCAGCTCTCAAGAAAGAAATCTACAAATTTGGATTTGTTATAATTTGGTTTCAGGTGGTGCTCACTCATTGTGCTGGGCAGTGTACAAAAATGCAGAAAGATTGATTCCCTGTCTCAAAGAGTTTATATTCTGGCATAACAGATTATAGGGGAAATTCAGTGCATAGTGCAGAGCCAATCATACCAAGGTCAAATTCCAACTTTCCTACTGGATAGCTTGGGCCCAGTTCTCTGTTTCCCTACATTGTGTTTAGTCATCAATATCGGTGTCAAGATGGGGTCAAGTTCTGTCAAATCACAATGACAGCACTTGATGCCACTTTGCAGTATAAATTACAGTAATGTCAAGCTCCTGTCTTTAGGTCTGAAGGCCAACACTCTGTGCCGGCATACTTTGAAAATATCAAATATTTTAAGTGTGGACAAATGGACTAATCTCTCCACCTCAGGCAATTTCTGAGGACAAAAACCATTAATAAGCCTTAGAAGGCTATACAGAGTAATCCCTCGAACTCTCTACCTGGATTTAAATGCCTTAACAAAACTTCGTCTTGGACCTCTTCACCAAAAGTCTTCATCCTCTCAGCAACGCAGATTTTTAAGCGCTGTGGTGGTTTTCCTGCACCCAACATTAATTCCTAAGGTTAATGCGCATTTTTCACTGCTCTCAGGAAGAAGTCCTCCTTTTTGTCAAGGCTACGTTCATCCAAAATAATAAGTCTGATATGTTTCGGATGTGCAAAGAGCCTCCATAATTTCAAGGTTTTTCAGAAAATCTCCTTTCTTATCCTGTCAATCCACTGCTGAGAGCAAAACAGGGCATCAGAATCATCTGTTATTGAGCGGCTGAAACAGTGTATCAGGAAAGTGTAACTGCTTTTGGAATACTGATACTGTTACTAAATCCTGATCAGAAATTTCGTATGCCACTTATCAAGCCATCTGGTTATTTGTCCATATTATAGACAATAGAACTTGGACATACAGTTTTCTGCAGCTTTTAGTCTCTCCCTGCAGTTTTCTTTGATGTAAGAATCTCAGTAGAGGTAACAGACATGTCTCTGTTTGGGGAGCGGAGGGGAATTGTTCTTAACTGTTTATCTTTTCTTTGACTAGCCAGGTGCTCTGTTCCATCCTCATTAAAGTTATTGTTTTGTTAATCAGTTATGGCCAAATTTCCCCCTCTGCCTAGTAGAAAGATACCTTTCACAGGGTAGGATTGTTAATCTGCAGTCATGAAGTTAATAAATATGTTGAAATTCTGGAAATACTCTCTGGCAAGGTTTCAAGAAAGGCAAAGCCAAACTGTCCTGGTGATTCAGGTCTAGTTCTGCCTCCGATCTGCACAGCAGAATGAAAAAAACACATTAGGAATAATGAACCTAGTTGTTTGGAGATGAGAAATTATTTGATAATGACAAAATTCTGTCTTAAAGTATATAGAATAGAGCAGTTTTAATATCTGAGGGAAATTCTTCTCTTTGTATTTTAACTGTGTTTGGGATTTTTATTTCTTTTAAAACAGTCTTTAAACCTGAAGAGCTGCGCCAGGCTCTCATGCCTACCCTTGAAGCATTGTACCGGCAGGACCCAGAGTCCCTTCCTTTCAGACAGCCTGTGGATCCTCAGCTCCTAGGGATTCCAGTGAGTTAGCATTAAAAGCCTTCGTGGTATATGTATGTATGCATGTATGATATCTCATCATTCTTATTTTTATAAATTCATTTAGCCTGATATCTTTGTGCTTGTTCAAGTTGTATATGGCCATAGGAACATCAGCTGTGTGCCCTTAAAGTTTTCTCCTCTTGAGTTCCAATTAAGATTTAAGAATGAATGTCTGAATTTCCATGGGAACCAGAATGTACAAGTTGCTCCTCTTCGAGTAGTTACCTTATGGGTGCTTCGCTTTAGGTGCACATGGGCTTCTCAAGCCCCTTGACTGGAGATGCTCCATTAGCAGTGTCTGTTTGGCCCCCACTTGCGCTCTATATAACCTCGGTCCACCTATCAAGGATATATAGGGCTACACAGGTGAAGCATCCTCAGTTCCTTCTTCACTGCCTTGACCTGAGATGGAGCTCTAGCATGTCTGTCTCATCCATTCTTTAGCGTGTTCTACATTTGTTGTTTCACTAAGTTTAGTGTTTCTGGTTAGTGTTACTTGCTTTAGTATAGAATTGGTTAGATGATAATGAGGGGATTGACTTTTTCCTCTCCCTTTTTCAAACACTACCTCTCTTGTCCTGAGGCTGTCCCAGTCAGCAACGGTCACTCTTAGTGCATCTGCTACTTGAGAGAGTTCTGTATCTAGCAGAAGTGTAAATTTTGCTTAGCTCTCAAATCTAGAATATGGAAGAATTGAGAGACCAAACTGAGACTTCTGGTGATGGAGCATTTCCTCCCTTCCACCTGCTATCAAGTCATGTCAGGAGACACATTTCTCCCTCCCCTGGTACGTCTGTTTCCAGTCAGATCCAGTGCCCCTCCGACCTCAGGCCAGGTCTCCCCTAAGAAGGGAAAGACTCTGGAGGACTCAGGGAAAGCTCCAAAGAAGAGGAGTTCAGTCTCCCACCACAAGGAGCCAGCTCCCAAAGGCCCCAATTGCATGCTAAGTCTGTGGTGCTGGAGGCTTTGACCTCTTGGCTTGGTACTGCGGAGGCAAAAGGCTCTTCCTCCAGTACTGGTGGGGTGGGAGATCCTAAAGCATTTTGGCAAAGCATGGCTCCAGCAGCCCCCAGTACCATCTGTGAAGGACAGGGAGGTGAAGTCTAGGATGCACACTCCTTTAGAATGGCATTGTCTGTCAGACTTACCATTTCATCAGTACTAGACTAATGAAAGCACCAGACACTTTCAGCCTCAGCACCAGCGTGTTCCAAATCGACAGTACCATCAACCTCAGCTACTGCACAGTATTGATCCACTCAGTACCACAGACATTTACTCCGGGCACTTGTTTCTTTTAGATAAGCCAGAGTCTCCACTACTTCTGGGTACCAAACAACTTGGTACCAAGATCCCGGTCTCCAGATTAACGTTGTTTCCCAGTACCACAAGACTCTCCGCCTTTTTCTGCTGATGCTTCACCATTGAAGGAGATTGAGGAGAATGAAGGAAACATTGTCCGTCTCCCCTATCAGTGTAGTGTTCCACTCAGCATCCATACAGGAACCTTTATCCTCATCCATGACAGGGAAGGTGGGATTAGTCCTGGGCACCATCTGCTCTCTGGTGTGGGGCCCCCCAGTTACTGTACTGGGATCTTTGGGTTGTGTCAGCAGCAATTTGCCAGACCTCTGGCTCTGTTGCACTGGGGGCGGGGGGTAGGGTTGCACAGTTCTTTCTACTAAACCCCAAGCATGAGGAGATATTTAAAGAACAGGAGACTAGGGCTGATAAGGAGGGTGCCCATAAACTCTATTTTATCTTCCTATCTGTCTGAGGCAGTCATGTCTCCACCACCAATAGCCAACAATTTTGAACAATTCAGAGACCTTGTGAAGAGGGTGGCTGTCACCCTTCAGATACCTCTTGAAATCAAAGATTCACAACACAAGCTGCTGGACATTTTGCATTTGGTAACACTCACCCGAGTAGCACTATCCATTAATTAAGCGCTCCTGGGATCCAACAAAGACGGACACATACCCTCTTGCCACTATCCCAACAATTTGTAATTTGGTGGGTAAGAAATATTATGTTGCCCCTAGAAACCCAGAATTTGTTTTTGGAGCCTGCACCTAATTCCCTGGTGGTGAATGCTGTAAATAAGTGGGCAAACAGCATTACTCAAGATCTACCCACTATAAAAAAGGCCAGAAGAAATTAGACTTTTTTGATTGACATCTTTCTTAGAGATAGGGCAACTAGAACTCCATACGCTATCCAAGGTATGGGCATACCATGGATTTCTATTGTGGCATTATGATATTTTCTGCCGTCTTATTCTTTTCCTGATGATTCTTAACATTGTTAGCTATTTTGACTGCTACTGCACATTGAGTGGATGTTTTCAGAGAACTATCCACAAAGACTCCAAGATCTCTTTCTTGAGGGGTAACAGCTAATTTAGACCCCATCATTTTGTATGTATGTTGAGATTAAGTGGAGAATCCATAGGAAGAATGCTTGAAGAACCTGTTGGTTACCCTGTGGAGTAGCTGTGGTTCTTTGAAGTGTGTCCCCCTATGGGTGCTCTGCTACCCACCCTCCATCCCCTCTGCTTGGAACTGTTCTTTGTTGAACATTTGGATAGAGAAGGAACAGAGGGTGGTTTGCCTATGCAAACCTATGTACTCTGTGTGCGGCGCACGATTGTGTAGCGTGCATATGCTGGCTGGACAGATACTGCTAAATCTCTGATCAATGGATCAGGAGGTGCATGCGCACCTGAAGCAGAGCACCCATCACACATCTCAAAGAACTGTAGTTCTGCACAGAGTGAGTAACCTAACATTTCCTTTCCTTAAACAAAATTATTCCATGTATGGTATCTGTTCTAAACACTGATTATTTTTTCTTCTGAAGACCTTCAGTCATCATTTGGATCTAGGAAAATGAAAGTTACAGCAGAGTAATTCTAGGAATGTATTCAGGTTTTACAGTACAATAAGATTTTTGGTGTTTTATAGTCACCAAATAAGACTGTAACATAAAATCGTGTCTCAAAAGCTGCATTTTTGCATCCCTCCAATACTGTAGAGTGAGACCACATCTAATCTAAAAAGTTAGGTTGACACAACTATGCCACTCGGTGGTGTGAAAAATCCAGACCCTGAGCAACGTAGTTAAGCTGACCTAACCTCTATTGTAGACAGTGCTAGATAGACAAGACAGAATAATCTGCCTCTCGGGTAAGAGGATTAACTGCAACTATGGGAGAGCCATCTCGTTGCTCTAGAGTGTCTACAATGAAGTGTTACACCAGTGCAGTTGTGCTCCTGTAGCAGGTAAAGTGTAAACATAGCGTAAGTAGATGATGGCATCATCGGATGGCCATCTGGAATGTAGCCCAGTTGTGACAAGGCTAATGATGATTTTTTAATAACATATTTTCTCTGCGCCCTCTGATAACTCTACACACTTTGCAGAGTGCCTTACAACAAAATAAGAACTAATGCAGTATAATAAAAGATCAGCTTTTTAAAGTACAGCCACACAGAAACAAGTGAAGGGGCCATGCTTGAAAGAGGAGGTAATAAGTATAGGGTCCATAGTGATCATTCAACAAACACCTTTGAATGTGGGTGAATGAAGCTTCAAAATGTTCGGGTTTTTTTGTTTAAGTGATCATCTGCTGCCTTAGGTTCTGTGGTGGAAACTAAACAGCATGTTGAGTGCATGCAGGTTCCCATCAGTTCAAGACTAGAAGAATAACTTTCAAATATAGCTAGGTCAAGCACCCATCACAGAACTTGACTTGTGAATTTGTCCATAGTGTAGTTTGAGCTTTTTATGACAGTGAAACTTGATGACTTAGTGATCTTTGGATCTTGGTTTTTATATTTTTGTTTTTAAATCTCTTGTTTTCCAAAATTCAAAGTTCCTTTGAGATCTAATAAAAGTTTGAACAACTTTAACAAAACAAGCACAGCAGTTTTCTCAAACTTGATCTCTTTTGAATTCCTTAAAGCATCCTTTAAGTTGGCCTATGGATTCCAATTTTAAAGACTCAAGTGAAGACGTTTGAAAAGAGCAATAGAAGTGTTATAGATCATGGATAAAAATTTTAAAAGCACCTCAGTAACTTAGGAGCCAAGTCCTATTGTCTTACAGTGAAACTTTGGATGCTAAGTAATTTGGACAATTTTAAAAATTTTACCCATTGTCCATTATGAGGGTTCAGTTCATCTCTGTGTAGGGGTCATTCTGTTCAAGGCCCAAACCCCGTTTAAACTCCAGGTAAGCCTCAAAATAAACTATTTTGCACATATTCGTGGAGACATTTAATCCTTTTGGATGTGTTCAAAATAGTAGGAATTAGAAGTGCATCTTAAAAATAATGAATGATATTTCTTGTATTTTGAAGGACTACTTTGACATTGTGAAGAATCCTATGGACCTTTCCACCATTAAACGTAAATTGGATACTGGGCAATACCAAGAGCCGTGGCAGTATGTGGATGACGTTTGGCTAATGTTTAACAATGCCTGGCTTTACAATCGCAAGACTTCCAGGGTCTATAAGTTTTGCACTAAACTTGCAGAGGTCTTTGAACAAGAGATTGACCCTGTCATGCAGTCACTTGGATACTGTTGTGGACGCAAGGTATGTTTTTCAAGTTTATTATTGCTGAAAAACTAAGTAGTTTGATGAAGGTTAAAAAAAAAAAAAAAAACTCCTTAGATACTTATTTTGAATAAAATTAAACTACTAGTTGGAATGGCTAATAAAAATTAGACTACTATGTCAACATAGTAAGAAAGTTGTAAATATCTAAAGGATTTTAGCCAAATTTCTATCACTGGTAGTGATATCATTTTCAGTATGAAGTGTTGAAATATTTTGCTATTATACACAATCCCATATATCTTGCACCTTCTTCTGCAGATACAGGATTATATCCTGAGCTGGAGTAAGCCATTTTTGCTCCATTGAAGTCAGGGGAACTGAGCTGTTTTATTCCAGCTAAGGATCTATCCACATCAATCCATATCCATTTGAATCCAATAAACACGTCTCAGTATATTACAATATACTTTTATAGCATGTTCACTACATTGCATATTCACAATGTAAAATCACATTTTAAAGTTTTTTGCTTTTGTTTTGCAGTATGAGTTTTCTCCGCAGACCTTATGCTGCTACGGGAAGCAGCTGTGTACTATTCCCCGTGATGCTGCCTATTACAGTTACCAGAATAGGTAAGTCCAAAATTCCTACATTAGCTGAGGAAACGAGATCCAGTGAGTGACAAAACAAGTTTCTTTTTGTAGCCTAGCACGTACTAAGCAAAATGATGATTAATGTCTCATTTCCTTCTTCTCTACTAAATCAGCAGAAAATAGGCCTACTGATTGTCCTTCTGTGTGCAGCCCTCTTGCAGATAAACCCTTTGGTTTTTTACATTGCAGCTTATAGTACATGGTATTTATGTTTGTCGGTATATAGACTCTACACGGCACCACTTAACTGAAGTTGTTTGTATTTTTTCATGAAATTTGAAGCATGACAAGGAGAGGGGGAAAAAAGGCAATTTAGGAGGACATATCTTTTGCCTTGAGAGAGTTCTGAATAAAAATGTGCAGACGTGTCTTCAAATCACTGTCAGAGAGAGAGAATAACTTAAAGGTTTATATTGGAAAGAAAATAACACTGTGGATCACTCCAATTAATTTGTATCTGGGTATTTTTAATATGTTGGTGCACAAAATTAGAACCTGGAGAACTTGTTAGTAAAATGAAACTTCTTAATTCAGCTCAGTTTCATGAAGAAGTCTTCGTAATCTAAACAAAATTGAGGCTGTTCTATTGAATATTCATAGTAACTGTGCAAATATAATGTTTTCTTTGAGAGTTCATGATAAATTTGACTTCCATAATAATACCCAGGATGCCATGAGGAGCTGGGAGTCAAAATAAAGTTACTATTTAAAATATAGTCCTCTGGTTAATATAGGGAAGAATATATGATTCCATCCATGTTGGTGTTCTGTTTTATTAAACAGTGTTTGGAATTAATTTAAACATCAAAGTGACACAGCTCTTATTATTTTTGATATTTTTCTCTCCCCTCACTCTTAGAAAATGCATTTATAGCAATTAAGTGCAGCTTCTATTTAGTGTACTTTAATTCATCAGTGCTGCAGTGAGTAACTTCTGTTAAAAGAAGAAAGAAAAGTTAGCTTTTAGCTTCTTTTTAAAAAGGCTACTAAATGTAAATTAGCTGTAGCTCTAAAAAACTATAGGAGGAGACATATTTCAGGTTGTAATGTGAAACTTTTTCTTGCCAGAGATTTGACAAAGCCTGAGCCATGCCAGCTTGGAGGTGTACTGCAAATTGCCTTTTAAGTTATGAAGTAAACATTGGCAGTCACCACTTTTAAATTTGATCTCTCAGTTAGACCCTTCTCTGCACTAAGAAAATCATGTTGGCACTTTACAAAACTGTAGCATCCAACACAGATGAAGCAGTTCAGTCTTACAGACTAAATGGGGCAAACCACATTTTATCTTTATTCCTAAATTGCGCTACTGTCTCATATTCTGCAGGGCTCTAGCACAATTAGGAATACACTCAAAACACCAGACCATATTTAACCATCTGGCATTTTCATGTAGTAACCTGGTTCTGCAATACAGTTGATTTTTCATTATGTAGACATGTGACTCTTAGGGAGGAGTGGATAATGTGGCACCTTTTTATGGGGTATTTTATGTGTTAGTCATTTATATGATGTCCTCAGGTATATCTGATGGTGATATTATTATACAAGATCCTTCCATGATGGACACATTATAAATGTGTGTGGTAGTAATGTTTCACTAGTTTATTACTAAATACTTTGTGACTTTTTTAACAAAAATGGATTGTGTCTGAAACACTTAAAAAGATAAGGGATAAAATAGTTCTTTGGTTCAGATGTCATGGATTTGTGATGGAGCTGTTCACAAATGCTTTAATTTAGTAAAACAGGGAAGTAGCTTCTTAGAATATGGATTGGGCCTTACTGATCCTATGATGTTCAGTCATTATTAATGTGTAGCAACTTTACCTGAAGACTTACCTTGTAGATAGGTCGTGTGGATTTGTTTCGTCTGACTTTATTTCAAAATTTTAAAAACATATAAAAGTACTGTAAGGCATGCAGCTCAACAGGTGGTGTTTTGCACTGACACACACTGATGTAAAAAGTGTGTGTTTTTTCCCACAACTGTTAAGAGAGGAGAGAACTTATTTGTAAATACAAGATCTTAGGATAAGAATTTCAAACTGATCAGACATTTCCTTCTGATTCAACATCCAGCTATTTGAATGTCCTTTTTAAATAATGTTGCTTTTTTTCAAGAGGTGATAGATCACTAGAATTGTTCTTTTAAATGCAAATTCAGTTGTTAGAATGCCAGATATATGGGATTGATAGAGCATGAATATATAATACTTTCATTGGGCAGAGGGGGGAGGAGATTTTATTTGTTGACTAAGAAGTATAGTGCAGTCTCATTTCACTAGTAACTAAACAGATGAAAAGAGAGTCTTTCCTTCAAAGACAAATAGACAAAAAAGACAACGTGGGAGGGGAAACAGACACAGGAAGGGAATGTGACTTGTCTAGAGTCACACAGCAGGTCAGGGTATGTCTACACTGCAAATAAAAACCTGAGGCTGGTCTGTGCCCACTGACTTGGGCTCCCAGAGTTCAGGCTGCAGCCTGAGCTCTGGGACCCTCTCACTTTACAGAGTCCTGGAGTCTGGAAGTCTACACCGCAGTTAAATTGTCCCTTAACCTGAGTCCCCAAGCCCTAGTCAGTTGGCACAGGCCAGCTGCAGGTATCTAATTGTTGTGTAAACATACCCTCAGTGACAGAGCAGGTTGTTGAACCCAGATCTGCACAGTCCCAGTCCACTGGGGACTGTGTTCTGGTTGAATGAACAGCAGTTCAATTAGTTGCTTTTCTTAATAGAATACAATTATGTACCAAGTCATTGAAAAACTATACTCTCCTGTGCTTATTCACAGTAACATTTCCTTGTATAATTCCCTTACGAAAATCCTAGCTTTTCCCTAACAAATTGGAAATTAGCATGAAACAAATTGTATGTTTCTAGCAAATCAGCATTAGGCTAAATATCCTTGTTTTTCAAATTGTGTAGTAGACATCATTACTGGGGATTGTATTACTGTGTTATCTGAAGCCAGCATATCACAGATTAACTAAATCCTGACAAAGAATGCTTGGGCATTGTGGAACTCAGGCATTTCAGTTAAATAATGGCTAAAAAGTAATAAATCAATAGGAGAATTTGGTTTTCATCTAGTTAGTTCAAATCTGAGTTTTAAACTAAAGGAAATATATTAATTGTTCTGGAAAATGTTTAATATTTGAGTACAAATTTGAAACTGTTGATTATTATATATACGATCAATTTCAAGGTGCAATTATTTACGTAAGGTATATATGAAGGAAAATTACCTAATTTCAGGCTGGAACTTTGAACCATTAGAGATGTGTGTAGAAAGATGTTTGAACCTTTCCTTGATTTGAGCCACTGAAATATAGCGCTATCTTTAATAAGAGGGATTCACAATTATCTAAACAGTCTGCATTTGAAAAGCTTTTCATTTTCAGTGTGTTACAAGAACCACATTGCTTGTTTTTGTATGTCTGGAGTAACCACAGTACTGTGTTCTTGCTGTAGATTTTAATCTTATAATATTGACTGCATGCATGCAAAATTGTTATAGAAAACTCTGAAAGCTACAGGCAAGTCTCATTTCTTCTATGCAATTCCATATTCATAATAATGTGTCTAGAAATAGAGTATCTGGGCGATCTGATTGTATAGCCCTTCAGAGCCTTTAGGTATCATTGTATTTCAGTTTTTTGTTTTCTCATTTTAATTATTTCATGGGACTCAATCCCTGTGAGTAGTTAACTGTACAGCTCTGGTCCTGATCCAGCAAAACACTGCAGAATGTGCTTATCTTCATGCAAATGCATAAGTGCTTTGCTAGATTGGGGGTAGGAGTGCTCAGCATCTTGCAGCATAGAATCTAATGGTCACGGTATGAATAATGGAATGACTAGCCTGAGAGACTAATTGGATCAGTAAAATATGTAAATTTGTGTAATACTGCCTTCACTATTTTATTTAAATAACAAGCAGTCTAGGGTTCCGTCGTGGTTACTTATTGCTCAGTCTCATAAGTGTTTTTTCAGAGACTATAAACTTAATCTGAAAGTGTATCAGAATTAACAATTTCCAAAACTATCTGAATGCAAAAAAATTCAGTGGAGCCATGACCACTGATTTTTCTAGGTATAGCAGTACCTGATTGGCCTGGGTGTTCAATTTGACTTGAAAATGAGCAGTCTTACTATAAAGATAAGGGAGTTTGCTGTATCTGAGAAAATATTAATATGTACACTCTCACACTCCAGTATTTATTCTGGCCCAAGTGTCAGAAATAGGCAGAATTCAGAAACAGAGTTCGTAGAAGTAGGGTATGTGCAATTAGTACTCTGCCAAAATGCTCTTCTGCTTAATTTAAAAATGTCTATTGTTACCTTTTGGTTGTAGGGGATTAAGATAGACAGGTTAGATCTTCTGCCCGCTCTGCATCATTCTGGCAGCTCCAAAGTCCCTCCTTCATTTAGAAAAAAGATGTATTTTTAACTTATGTTAAAGTAATTCATGTTAACTGATACACAGAAAATCGTACTGAAGGCAAGGCAGTTGCTGTTTTAACCCATGTTAGCTGGTTGAGGTAAACTCTGGGAGAAAGTGTAGGCTCCAAGATTTGGGACCTTCAAATGGCTCCTTTGCAGCTGCATTCTTCAGCTGCATCCAGTGCTTATTGGGCACCACTGAGGAGTTAAGTTCAATTTGTTTGAATTTGGATTGTTTCATAAATGCTTTAAAATTTACATCTTACTAGTAGCATAATGGTTAGTGCCAGTCACAAGAAGAAAGTTCCACTCTATACATTTCAGTAAGAGTCTGCAAATGACTTGTTGTTTCTATGAAAATAAGCATTAGAAAGCTGTCGCCTGGATTACAGTAGTGGGGGAAGGGAGGTATTTGAATGAATGCAGGGGCAAGCAACCCTATTTATTTCCATCCCATACATTGTTGGTTCAGTGTGGCATTCTGAGTCCTATTCTGATGCCTTTATGCTCATCACTCTTACCTATAGATCTGGTGTTGAGTATTAAAACTGCATTTTACTGTGCTGCCTTTGCTGCTTATACTCTCTTCTCACTCTTAAACCTTCATACAGCTTTTTTTATTTTGATGATCCTGTGTGGCTAGTTTTACTTTTTACAGTTGTGGCCTATGTTTGTTAACTTTGTTCGTGTTTTAAGTCATACCCTTTCCAAACATTTAGGTTTTTTTTCTTTTGTATTCTTTACAATTCTGAAAACTTTGGTTCCAGTTCATGTGATACAAAAAAAAAAATCTGTGTAACTAGATTTTTTTTTTTTTTCAAATGCAGATTGTATCTTTAAGTAGATCTCTGATTTACTCAACTTGGTTTACTAAATCACAGCAGTGTTTTTGCCCAGTATCATGGATTGGCTGACAGTTGGTCTAGTGACTCAAAATTGTAACCTGCTTCACATTCAATTTGCAAAGTTTCATTGCAGATCTTTAATGTACCACTTAAATATATTGTATGTATGTGCAATATATAAAGAGTTGTTCACATATATACATATATTACTTATATTTATATATAAATGGCTGGAAACTCTGACCCATAAGTGCATTTCTGTTAAATGTTTGTCTAGAGTATGGATTTGGTTTCATTTGTATTAAAATACAGTTAGCTGAGCAGTTGGTCACATTTCATTTTATAAACCAAATAACTTTTGAATCTGTAATATTTTTATAGATTTTTCAACATTAGGATTATTTCTGCCTTTGCAGTTTTACTAATACACCACAATGCTTTTGGCAAATCTTCCCCTTTTTGTTACTCTGTGAAAATATTTTTCAGGCTTTTTGACGGGGTGTTCTTTTCCAAGGAAACTCAGTAATTCTTACACCCGAAATTATACAGCATTTTGTCTAACTAATGAAAATCAAATCCAAATTCTTAAATTTGAAGGATATACAAATGTAGCACTTAACAGCTACTTATAAATCATTCCAAAATTTTGAATTTGATTGACAACCTATTATTTGTTAGTACTGATGGCCTGTAATGTATAAAATGAGACCGAATGCTAATCTGTGCTTTGCCTTGGCTTTCTGCTCTGTGTTGTCTTGGTGTTTGCATCTTACCTCTTATGTCTGTGCTGTTTGTTCCCTTCCCTGTTCTCTAATCCTGCCCTTCCCTTCCCTCTGTTCCTTTTCATTCTCCACACTGACCCATCAATCAACCAACAACGCCCCCCCTTTCGTCGTGGTGATCTGCCCTGCTCTGATTGATGGCTCCGTTGCTTGGGTGGCTGTGTAATATGATGGACCAGTTCACCCAAATATGGCCTTCTTGCTGACAGGTATCACTTCTGTGAGAAGTGTTTCACTGAAATCCAGGGGGAGAATGTTACCCTGGGTGATGACCCTTCACAGCCTCAAACGTAAGTAATCATGATTCTTCTTAATGCTACATTTAAAATAATGGAAAAGAATTTTCAGTCATGATTTGGTTGTCTAAAATTGACCGTTTACTGCTTTTAGGGTAAACTAAGGGAAGGTGCATAGTTTCTTACTAGGAGAAGGTTTATGGCTACAGATGATTTACTGTTAGTGTCAGACGATTATCAATATTCTCTCTGTCTTCATTTCTTCTATTTGCCACACTCCTTGATAGCTGCCCATGTAGTAATGATTTCAGAGACTGCAGACACTAAAAAGTATAAAGAAAAAGCAAGTTTTAATGATTCATTAATCATTTGCATCTGCTGGGGAAACAGGGCAATACTGCTGGAAAGCGTGATCTGTTACCTTCTTGAAGCATTCATTTCATGAATGAATGCTAGAGCTTGTTTTCAGCCTGCCAGACTGGCTTGAAGTGAGGTGCAACAAGGCTTACAGTCAAGACCAGCTATTTTTGGAGAGAGCTTCTTTACTTACTGCAATTTTTCTAGGTTTTTTTTCATCTTGTATTGGATCTTAGATTGTGTATATTTGCATAGTAATCATAGTGCTTTTAGCTTAATACACAATTAACTAATTATACTAACTGTGAAAAAATACATGCTAATATAAAAATGAGTGGAATTGCGTCATCTAAACAAAATGTAAATTCCCCTGGTGTGCTTTCTTCTTCATACTTGAGATTTCAATCATTTGCTGCAATTCAAATAATCATAATAAGGTCTTAGCTTCATTTGATGTAATGCTGGCAATAGGAAAATTTCATGTTAACTCTTTCTCTTTAGAACAATCTCTAAAGATCAGTTTGAAAAGAAGAAAAATGATACACTAGATCCAGAGCCGTAAGTATTATGTCATTTTTTTTATTTAAAAAAATTAACCCGGCTTTCTGACCATCACTGTGTAGTTATTACAGCTTCCTTCTGTGGCCAACATTTCAGAAATGGGAAATTATATAGCCAGAGCAATCTTCTTCCCCATCTCCACCCAAATAGGTAGCAGAATCTCTGTGTATAGAATTCTTAGCCCTTTGTATGGCAAGTTTTAAACATATTATATTTGGGGGAAAGTATGCCTTTAATGTCTTGCGCTTCTATAGAACTTTTCATTAAAATGGGGTCCCAACCCACAGTTTGAGAACCACTGAACTAGGTGTTAGGATGATAGTTGCTCAAGCTTACTTTACTCAACCTGTGTTTGCAACAGTTAGTTGAAAACTAAAATAGATGGAGGTCATAGAATACCTGTTGTTTGCAAGCAGAATTACCCACTGCAGTCAATAGGAAATTCAACTTAAATATGGATGACTGGTAGGACCTAGGGAAAGCATCTAGAAAGTAAGAGTTTAGAGAGAGGACCATTCTCCTTCTCTTTTGGGCCCACAAAATTTTGACAATTCCTTTTTAACTTACATGTATTATACACATTCTTAGGTCTTAAATATAATGGCAGAATATTTAGTTGGAGTTGGTCCTGCTTTGTGGACTAGATGACCTCCTGAGGTCCCTTCAAACCCTGATATTCTATGAATATATCCAGTTTCATTTTGGTGTGCTAATATTTTTCATTGGTCTATAAATTTGGCTTTATGAGGTTACTAGCAAGGTAAATATGTTTGTTTGATACTCAGCCACACAATCTAGTTTTATTGTTGAAAAGTAGCCTTCTGGAAGATTACCTGCCTAACGAGCATTAACTTGGTTTTTGTAGTTTCATACTCTTTACCTCTAGGGAAATTAAGGTGGCTTTTTTTTCATTTTCTTCCAAGCTTTGTTGATTGCAAAGAATGTGGTCGGAAGATGCATCAGATTTGTGTGCTACATTATGATATTATTTGGCCTTCAGGGTAAGTAGCCTTAGATGGGTTTTAGCCTTTCTTCTGCAATTATAATGAAACTCTTAACTGTGTAGATCCTGTTGAGCTGTTGATTTACACACAATAATCCTCTTTCAGGGACCACATATAAGGAGAGAAACCACGTGTAAATAAATTTGTAATTTGGTTGTTAGTAGCTCCTTTGCATATTCAGACTAAAATATGTAGAGAGAAACTTGTCCACAAACATTGTTTCCTCTTTATGGATTACTTACTGATTGTAAAAGTTGGATAATGGTGATAAATATTAAAAGAAATATAAAATGAATGTGCAATATCAGTTACTCATTTGGTGGAATGAGTAAACCAACTCTAAAGCATCTAACATTTTCTGAACTTGATATACTTAAATTGTTCCTAACCCATATTAAATGATGAGACGGTAGTTTGGGATGCAAGTCATTTTTTTCTGACTACAACAACTAAGAGTAAAAGTGTTTAATGATGGATTAAGCTACCTGGGGCTCTTTGTACTTAAATTATCAGCAAAAATGTGGTGTTTTACAGCTTTGTCTGCGACAATTGTCTGAAGAAAACTGGTAGAACACGTAAAGAGAACAAATTCAGTGCTAAGAGTAAGTTTGTGTGGTTTTTTATTATTCATATATTTTAGAATTTCTTCAACTTTTATCTTGCCTATGCTCCCACTCCAGTACCTTCCATTACAAATCCTAGTATATGTTAGGATTGCAGAGATCATTCCCCCACCACTGGTGCAGCTTCACTAATGCTAGCAATATCAGGAGTACTAGTGCAATAGTGTCTGCCATTATTTTACTCAGTGTCATGTAGACCTGCTCTGCACAGGTCTCGATCATTAATGCCTGTGCCCTGGAGTTGCACCATGGATAGTGCATTGGTGAGAGATTTCTCAAAGGCTAGTATATGCAGAACTCAATGAACAGCACAGAATTCACTGTTAAGTGGAAGTGATTATATTGAATGGTGCTGAGAGCTGAACTTCTGATTTTGAGCAGATTTTTATGGGGGGCAGTTCTTTCAAAAAATATAAATATAGTATTTCTGATGTATAAAATAAAGCAGAAACACAAAACTAAACACATAGATGACTGATTAAACTTAGACTAGTTTCCATGTAACCTTCAAACAGAAATAAATGTCTGACATTTCTGTGCTCGGCAATCAACAAGAATTAAAATATATAAGTTGTGCAGACTCATACTGTTGTAGTCCATGCACTTCTGGTATAATACAGGAATGTAAATGATCAGTTGTTTTCTTTTACAGACAGCTCTCTGCTTTTTGAATTAGTATAAAGTAATAGAAATTCTTAGTCTGAATAGACGTCATATTTAGTTGTCATGTTTTTATGTCTAGAGTTTTTCTAAAATTCTAGTTTCACATTTTTGTCATGTTGTAGCTGAAATATTAATTAAAAAACAAAAGCTTTTAGGCACTTAAGGCAAAATGTTTTTCAGTCTGCTGTGCTAATCTTTATTGCAGATTGTGTACACCTTAACTCCACAGAACACCAAGTGATGTCAACAAAAGTTCCAAGTACAGTACAAGTGCTGAATATACAATAAGGACCAGCACTGCAGAATGGCATTCATAGTGTAGAGTGAAAAAACTAATTAAATGTTAGAAACCTAGGAAATTCAAAGTTAATTTAAACAAATGCAAACATTGGAAAGTATGGAAAGGCATGCAGATAACCTTAACTTATTCCACTGTGATGATGCCAGCCTCCAAACTTTCTTCCTTTTTCTTTTCATATGAGGCCATTATTTTGAACACTGTAGTTTTATAATTAAGGGTTTGCAGAGTAGGCATACACTCCACATTGTATAAAATGGTATTTTTGGATCTAGGACACTTTTGAAGAAGTTCAAGAAATTCACAGACTGAAGTGAACATCTCTTCAGTTTGTAAAAGCCAGAGTACTGATCCAGTGATCACAACTCACTGTACTCCCGTCTTCCCTTTGTTATCTTTGTTCGTAAAGGCAGTCCATGCACAGACTTTTGTATACAAGTTGTAACTGTTCTTTGTCAACATACTCATTTTTTCACTTTTTTCATGTATGTGCAATACATTCATGAGTTAGTCTTGGGAGATGTGTGTAAGTAAATGCAATAATTCTTCTTTACTGATATTTCATTAATTGGTGGCATATGGAGTTTTAGGGTGGGATTTTCATTGGCCTAACTCGGCTTTTATTGATGTCAGTGGCAAGTTTTACCATTTACTGTAGTGGGAGCTGTTAGGCCAGTGCTGCATGCTTTTGAAAATCCCACATATAAAGAAGATCGTGGAATGATGGCCTTCAGTATCTGTTTGTCTACTCCAGATTTTAAGTACAGTTTTATTCTCTGGACATTTTATGACTATACAAACCCCAGCCATTGTAAGATTAAGAATAGTGTGTTCTGGTGTTTGTGGTTGTTGTTGAGACTCACCTGTTTTGGGTAAGTATGGTTGTTTTGGAGTTTATTCCCCTTTGCCTCCCTTAGGACATCACTACAGAGGCAGAGTTAAGGTTCTCTGAGTGCATTTCTGTACTTAGAATGTTTGGTTTCTTTTAAGTTCATTCATAACTTTGCGTTTCCTGGGTGGTGGTTTTTTTTTGTTTTTTGTTTTTGTGTGTGACTGTATTCTTGTAAGATTTTTTTTACCCTTAGGTTGCTGATGCATTACCACCGTCTTAACTTTAAGTGCAGTTTTCCTTGGTTTTTGTTACATTTTTGAAGTATATATGTTTCCTGGGCACCATGCTGGAGAGGAATTGGGACTCCCTGCATGCCTCCTAGAGGGGGCATCTTGAAGTGGTGAGAGGACCCCCCACACACTTCTCCTTTTGCCCCAACCCAGAAAGCCTTCTGTTAGTCTCTTCATCCGTCTGACAGGTGTAGTTAGGCTCATAATCATCCTTGACAAAGTTCCCCTCTTTGATTCCTACCACTTGTTCTGCCTAATTTCCCTGTATTGCCCTCTTCAGTCCTCACATCTCACCTCCTCACACTTGGGTCTATTCTTTTCTTCTCTGATCCAAGAGGATTTCTTCAGCCCTCCAGTGCCATCAAAAATAGTAATAAACAGGCATGATACCTCTCAGCAAGATGAAACTGAATTGTCTAATTTGATCCCTTCTTACTCTTCATAAGAGTTAAGGTTTCTAAATAATTTGTCTATAGAAGGTGTTCTAGGGATTAAAAATACCTAATTCATGAATTCACAAAGAGCTGCATCTGTGTGCAAAGTTTAGAATTCTTAAAACCTACTATAACCTAAAACACGTGGGCCAAAAAAAGCACAAGATGCTGGGGAACAATATAAAACACAGGTATTTTTTATAAAATGACACATAAAGATCTTTAATCCTGCACATTCCTCCTCATTTAATTTCTTACTCTATTTTAAGCATTCCAATTTGCAAAAAAAAAAAACCATGTTTTTTTAAATTATTTCTCCAGTAAAAAGTTAGCTGTACACTGAAAGTAGGGCTAGATTAAACCTTAATTATGGAATTGTTATCAGGATAAAATTAACCCCAACACGGAGGCGCTTGCAAGGTTCTTTGCATCACTTAAGTCCGTAATACCAGGCATTGTCATAGAAAGGACCTTGCACAGTCCAACTGCATGTGGGTGGCTTTTCAGAGGTCCTGGCCAGTATAATGAGTAGCAAGAATATTCTGTGGAATCCAGTGGGGCTATAATGGGTAGCAAGAATATTCTGTAGAATCCAGTGGGGCTGGAACTAGGGGTGCTCCCTCACCCCGTGGCTTGAAATAGTAATAACAAACACCAAATACATGGTTTCTATCATCAGCACCCCAACTGTAAAATTGTTCCAGGACCGTTGAATCTCTACAAAAGCTGCAATGATGGCATAAGAAGAAACATAATGCTTCCATTCATATTTTATTGGACCCAGGGTTCCCAATAGCATTACTTAAAAGGAAGGAGGGAGAGAGCAGGGAAGTATATCTAATGAAAATATTATCTTAGAAATTAAAGAATTTTCAGTTTAAAAATGGTAAAATACAAATAAGAATATAATTTCTTTAGATTTAAAGTGGAAAAAAAGTTGTTTTTTCATAGTTTAAATTAACTTCCACAGTTACTTAGCACATATGAGGTCCAGACTTTTTCTTCTGTCTTTGGCTGGGGATATTAATAAACTATATAAAAATTGCATGAAAAGAAACACACATTAAAGGAAAAGCAAGCTCTAAGTAATGAGAAATGGACAAGAAAGATTGGAATTGAGAGAGGAATGTATTTTGTTCTTTAGAAGTCATAGGTTCTAGCAGTTCGAAAGGTTTTTATTATGGTTTAAATCTGGAACATATTCCTATGTTTGGGAATTTATAAACAGATATTTGACATTTTATAGTTCACCATTTAAACTATATTAACTTGTAAAGCAGTGAATTACAAGTTATATTTACCACTCAGACCTAAACAAGGCTTCATATGCCTAGATGCTGAAAAGATCTCAAAAATATCTGATTTTACGTGCTATACAGTATGCTGTGTTACCAGGGCACAATAATTAATACAGTGTCCTAAACAGCCTGATTTACTTGATTTTTTGTGGTATTGTCTGACTGCTGGTATTTTAATAGTAGGTAAAGAAAGACAAATCCTGTATAAAACCAGACTTCAGTTTAAGTTTGTAAGGTAATGGTGGTAGTTTGATATAAAAATACAATTTTTATTTAATCTTCTTTTTGAATTAATAATGTCTTTCTTCTCTATGGCTGTTTTTTGCAGTGGTTCCATGGCAAATATTTTCTTAAACCAGAGGTTTTCAAACTCTTACAGAGTATGGATCATATTTTAGTTGAAATTGTGCATTTAATTTAATATAAGTTTTGTTGGGGGTAGGGGGTATAATTTTTACAGTTTCATTTTCTTCTTCAGTTCATCTTCTCTACCCCACTGTCTTGTTCCTCTCTCCTTTCCCTGCTTTCTTGTAAAGATTTCCTGGCCATCTGGTTTCCTCCTGCCTGTGATGTTACTCTCCTGCTGGCAGCCCCCTGAAGTGGCTAGAAATCCTAGCACACTGGTGGCTTCAGTTCCTAAGAGCAGCTTCAGCATCCGTTCTTTCTCCCACTTCCCCCAATTTGTTTTATTAGTGGCCCATTCTAAAGACGTAGAAACAAGGATGAGAAGATGAAAAGTCAGTTCTATGTAGACCACAAGTTAAGAACCACTAGCTTAGACAGCAAAATTTGCAAATATTGTAAAAGAACGGGGCTTTAAAAATGCATTTGCCCATAGAAAGCTTTTCTGGGCGTTTGCTGTCAACTTCTATAATATCCAAGCTTCTTTTTTTTCTCTAATTTCAAACATTCCTGGTTGCAGACATAAACTTCCAAATATAAATCTAATTTAACTGTTACAGTATCATCTTCCTAAATATATAGAGAGATGGCTCCAGTATCTCTGTTGCTGCTCAGAGCTCTGGTCAGTTTGCCAAACTGCAGCAGGGTGAAATCTTGTCAGTGTTCACTATGCCTGTTCAGAATCATTTGGTTATCTGAAAAACGACAAGACTCAGGTCAGTTTAACTTAACTACTTCGGAGAATTATGATCAGCAACGGAGGAAGTTCTGGAACTGTGTAGTGGGGGAGACTTGTAAACTGACTAGGAAAGAGTGGACACTTCCCCATTCAGCACCTAGAAAACTTAAGGGAAGGACAGAGTAGTAGAGACAAACTTTCCCTCACAGAAAGCATTTGGCTAGTAGAAAGTAGGGGAATGAAGATCCCATGCCATCATCACAGCAATCGGGAGGCTCTGTTGAGGGAGAGACCAGAGAGAGAGTGTGCCACTTCTGCTTTAGGTTGAGCATTTCAGATTTGTCAGACACCAACTAGCAGGAAAAGATGGAGATCCTGAACAGCAGTTTGCATGCTCTTTTCCAGTGACTGGTTGGCTTCTCATCTGAGCATTGCTCTTAAAGAATGGTATTGGTATTTGGCTATTAGGAATAGTCCTCTTGTCATTTAAGTGTCTGTTTAGATGTACCTATCCCTGTGTGTGAGGGGAGAGCAAAATTGGTGAAATAGATTAGATAGG
The DNA here is from genome assembly GCF_003597395.2 of Chelonoidis abingdonii. NCBI lineage: Eukaryota > Metazoa > Chordata > Testudines > Testudinidae > Chelonoidis > Chelonoidis abingdonii. The sequence continues at coordinate 37,997,242 of NC_133777.1, forward strand.
AATATTGCAGAGAGAGAGAGAGAGATTTGGGGCAAAGAAGCGGGAGAAGGAGCATTCAGAGCTAGACAAATTAAGACTGGAAATAAGGCATAAATTTTTAACAGTGAGAGTCATTAACCATTGAAATAGCTTTCCAAGGGTTGTGATGGATTCTCCATCCTTGACCATTTTTAAAACAAGATTGGATGTTTTTCTAAAAGATCTGCTTCCGGAATTATTTTGGGGAAGTTCTATGGCTCTTAGACAGGAAGTCAGACTAGAATGATCGCAGTGGTACCTTGGGGCTTTGGAATCTATGAATCTAAATGTAAAACTAATCTTTACCCAGTCTTCTCTACAATACTACCCTTACTTTCATACTTATGTTTGAAAAGCCCAAACCAAACATGTTTCTTGCCAGCAGGGAAGGAACAAAAATAATCATTGTTGCTTATACCCAGAAAAAGCACTCTGATACTATGGTGATGGTATCCACATAAGAACCTAGACAGACAAAATATAGGGGAGACTGGTAGAGAACACAGTGTAGGGTTGGTCAGGGCGTCAGGAGGCAGACACCAATATCATCTTGGAAAAAAGAAATCATGATCTGTCATAGGAAACCAAATTAAAACGGAACGAAGCTATGGAGGAAAAAAGGTGTAACACAAGCAAGAAGCTTCGTGGACTGCTGGCAAAGTGGGCAACTTTGCTTGGGAAGGGCTTTGCCTCCTGCACCCGTGGAGGAGGCGTTTGTGGTTGGGTTTGAGCTCCCCAGGCCCCCTAGGAGGGTTAAAACCACCCTCGGCTGCATCAACCACTGTAATTTTGCCCCCAGCCAAGCTCCACACATGGAGACACATGCCCCACAGGCCATGCGGGTATCAGCCTTTGCCTCCCCAAGCCCGCTGGCTTGCAAGGCTTGATGAGTTTGGGGGAAGTGGCTGTGGGGAGTCTGGGGCAGCATGGCACTCCATCCTGCAGGGCGGAACAAGTCGCAGGGTGGAGGCTAACTCAGTCGCTCATTAAACTCACCAGTTGAGTTGGCTGCAGCACAGTGGGTGGGGGACGCCCCTGCTTGGCTTGGCGTTTTAATTCCTCTCCACTGTATGTGACCCAGCCCTAGTAGCTCTGGATGAGCTAGGGAAGGGGCACCTCTCCCCGCCTGAGTGGCCTGTGATAACCTGCTGCGTGGCCATGCGACTAAGAGGGTCGCCCAAAGGTACCCCAAGCTCTCAAGGTAGTAGGCGCCGGTTATGTTTTTCAAGCTTTACTAAGGATTGTCTTGGAAGAAAGTTTAAAAACTCCTCAGTAGCTTTTTATAATAACTATGAACTGTAGCTGAGAGCTAAAATACAGTAGCCTGTTAACAGAATATTAACAGTTTTAGAGCAGTCAAAATGCATGGCTCTTAAGGGTTATATTTTAGGGTAAACGAAGGATTGATAACATTGTAAAGAAACATAGCAATGCTTGGGTTGGCATGGATGTTGGTAATCTCTTGCAAACATAGTTATGTTCTTGCTCTATACATCTGTTAATTTGGCCTTCTCCTTAATTTCCATGCCTTACTGTGTAATAGCACAGAGTGATGAAATTACCTTGAAGGGAAGTGGGAATCACTTGGTAGAATTACCCATTGAAAGATGTTAAAATGAGGACAAAATAATTAGTAGAATTGATTACAATTGCTAGCTAAAAATATGCTGGATGCAATTAATTAGTTTCATATAATGGAACTGTGCACCTTTTTTCTATGTTCTTAAGATATAAACATTGCCAAAATGAAATACCACTTTTAAAGATTATCTGCAGGTGTAAACATCAAAGCCCAATCCACTGTAATATGATTAGCGGAATGTCCCACATCATCGTTCACCATATTAGTATTAAAGTGGAAATGATAGTTTTTCTTTTATCGAGTTCCTCCGCAGTCACCACGCAGTCTCCCATGTAGTGACACTCCAGCGTGTGCTGTGCTAATGTCCTAACCACAGAATCTCACTAGATTGTGGAGTTAGACTATCGAGGTGTTATGGAAGTGGTATGCTTATGGTTAATTTTTATATATTTTCATATGAAATAAAATCTTAGAATGTAAGCTCTGTAGGTAGGAATGGTGTCATCTTTTGCATCATTATAACTGTCAGTGCACTCTTGGGTTTTAAAGTAATCTTCAGATGGGTATGCAGTTCCACTACAATGTGAATATCCCAGATGGTCAGTTATAAGAGACAACAGTCTTGCCTCCTCGCTAGATGGCAACTGATTACAGTTATAATTTTGGTATGGAAGAAATTTTTAGTAAATTTCATTGCAGAGGTGAGGAGGGAAAAGAAGAAAAGTCATGAAAAGGTCACCAGTTAATGTAGTTTTTGCTGCATAAATGTGTATCATAGGGGTGCTGAATGGTGAGGCCCCTGCAGGGGATGGGGTTGGGGACGATTGGAGAGAGAGCCCATCCTGCATTCACCCCACAGACTCCTGTCCCACAGAGTTGGGCCCAGCTCCAGGCATTGCAGACTGGCATATGGGGTTGCAATACCACTCAGATTTGGCTTGTCCACCCATAGGAGATGGAGGGTGGACAGGCCAAACGTGAGTAGCACTGTGACCTTGTGTCAGGTCACAACACCATTTGTTCTGGGGGCCTAATCAAATGTGTTTTTACAGCCATTTTTGCAAGATTTTACCTACTTTTTATTCAAATTCACATTTATTTCTGTGACAAATCACGTAGCCCTACAACTGATGAATAGTAGCTGCGAAGGACTGTGAATTAAATGTAGCAGGGTAAAATGGGTGACCATGAGAATGCAGAAGTGAATTATGCCACCACTTTGATTTTAGGTAGGGAGGAAATATGCTGATAAGACTAGAATAATTAAATACAACTTACTACTTGGCAAAATGTATGTAAAATTGTATAAATGATTTAAAAAAGCAGTAGCAATAAGCCCTACAACATAAGGTACTCTCATTTTCACAATTTAAAAGACTTTCTTTAAAAGTAACGTTTTGAGACACTTTATATTTTGAATTTATTAAAAATTGTATCTTTTTGTCTGTAGTGTACTTTTTTATGAATAGTTTTTAAATGTTATAGTAAAAAAAAACAAACCTGAATTAGTGGAGCAGGGGTATACTGTATGTGGACTTGAACCTTTAGGGGTTTCTTTGCCAGGGCAAATAACTATTAAAGCTCAGTATGTACATTTTTATAATTTATGTAGATTACTCAGACTAAAACATCTGTTTTAAAAACAGTGAAAGATCCATTGAAGTCAGGAGGCTTTTTATTTCTGTTGACTTGCTTTGCTTGAAAAGGTGTGACTGGGAGCCAGATTTATAAATTGATATAATCTTTCAAACTGCCAGATGAGTGTGTTTCTTACAAGAAAAGTTTTGCAGTATTTGAAAAATCTCATACAAATTTTTAATTACTATGAAAGCCTCCTTTATTAGTGCATTTGCAACGTGTTTTTTCCACTGAGGTGTGGTTAGCCTGCCTATAAGAGTTGTGTAAATTTAACTTTCGCTAAGAAGGTGACTTTTTATTTTGGCTGTAGAAGGTAACTCTAATTCTAATGCAATAGTAAAGAAATCTGAAAGCATCATTCTAGGAGCAATGAGTCAGAAAGATCTCTCTGACACTGTGATTCAATCTAAGCTATATTTTAGTTTCCCCAGACTTTTTATCACTACTTACTTGGTCTTTGATATTTTTCCCCCTTAGGGCTTCAGACTACCCGTTTAGGAAATCATTTGGAAGATAGAGTAAACAAGTTTTTGCGGCGACAGAATCATCCTGAAGCGGGGGAAGTTTTTGTCAGAGTGGTAGCAAGTTCAGATAAGACAGTAGAAGTAAAACCAGGAATGAAATCCAGGTCAGTCCTTTTTTTTTTTTTTTTTTTTTTTTTTTTTATGGTAGCATTTTGAAGTGTATATCTTGTGTAACTTTTTACCTACCTAGGTATAGTAGAATCTCACTAGTTTGTACTGATTTGGAGATGCTTCATAAATTATCAAAGTTTGGTAATTGACAAGCAAGTGAACAAACATAATGAAGACAATACACCATAAAATGTACTTTGTTAATTTATTTTGGGAGTTGTATTTTAACTTTTAACTTACTTATGACACTGATATATTCTGTAGTATATTTTATAAAAATAATGTGATCTTAGATTATGCAACATTGTTTTTACACTGGTTTTGTGCAGATTGTAGGACGCATAATTTAGTACAGTGCAGATTAATAAAGTTCTGCTCTAGTAACATTTCATTAAGTATGTTGCCTTTCTGTATACATTGGCTTCTGGAAATGCTTTTATAGTAAATGGGCTGATTGATAAATTGGATGGTTTTTGAAAGGCTTTATCCATAAAAGTACTTAATTTTACTCCACAGATGGCAAAGTGTTGACTGCATTTCACTTAGTAACTTCAACGTGTTATAACTAATGTACCATTTATTTAGAGGCTGGCAGTTTCTTTGGACAATCTTATACTTTGTGTTTGCATGTTCAATCATAAGTTAATTGTATGGAAAAACTTTTGTTTCGAGGCTTTATGGAAACTGACCTTGCATTGCCATGATACCATTTTAATATGATTCTATACTCTGCCAGAACTGGCACTTAAATATTTCTGAAGAATTAAAGAATGTTGTAAAAATCTACTTCGTTTTTGATAGAATTTTAGCGTCCATTAATAGATTTCTTCCTTTCCTGCAGGTTTGTGGATTCTGGTGAAATGTCAGAGTCCTTCCCTTACCGAACCAAAGCTCTGTTTGCTTTCGAGGAGATAGATGGAGTGGATGTATGCTTCTTTGGCATGCATGTGCAGGAGTATGGCTCTGACTGCCCACCTCCAAATACCAGGTACTTTTTCATTTCTCCAACAGTGACTGGTGCACTTTAAATACAGGCCAGCTGCACATCCTTCCACATACTGATATATTCATGGCACACGCAGTCTTACTATGAAGTTAAGTGTGGTGAAGACTTTTCCTCATCCAAAAAAAAAAAATTGACAGTCAAAATGTTAGGAAGTACATAATCATGCTAGTATTTTCCCTGATTTCTCAATATCTTTGCCTGTTGTCCAAAAGGTGAAACACTAGCAATATTTCACTTTTTTTTCAGCAGCTTTACATCATGTACTTTGACATGTCTCTTTGGTCTGTGAAAAGTGGTCCTCCTCTTTGAAATCAGCTGCAGTCTTTATTTTCCAGGTCCCTGCCCAAAGCAACCAAGTCCGTGGCTGTTGTAAAAGCTGAACACCAGCCTATGAAATCTAATGTGGTTTGTATTGGAATAACGTTTTTTGTTTTCTCCCTGATCCTCACAGGCGTGTGTACATATCGTATCTAGATAGTATTCATTTCTTCCGACCCCGCTGCCTCCGAACTGCCGTATATCATGAAATCCTTATTGGATATCTGGAGTATGTGAAGAAACTTGGGTGAGCAAAAGTTGTCTGAATTCTTTGCAAAGTGATGCTGTAATCCAATGTCATGTGAACAGTATGATTATTCTGTGTAACTTTAATTAAAGAGTAGACTTCTCTCTTATTTTGATTTGTTTAAGACAATCTCTTACCTTCCTTCAGCCATCTTCTCAAGAGTCTTATGAAACAGATGCCTCTTCTCCCACGGTGGAGATTAGGGTTTGGATTTCTGTACCAGTGAGCGTATAGTGTTTTTTTTCCCCCATACTGGTAACGTTTTTCCTAAATTTCTCTTTCCCTTTTTAGACTGAGAGAATCTCACTCCCTCCACCCACTAAACTGGTGAGAAAAGTGGGTACTAAATAGCCCAGGCAAAGCCTAAGTTCCATGATTAGACCATAGGCCTTTGTATAGACACAAGCTATTACTACCATAAAACTCCCCAACATCTTTATAAGGAAGTGAGAAGTCTGAATCTATTTCTAAATGTGGTTGGGTTTATGTATAGAAAAGGCAAAGGAATTTAATTAAAATGCCAAATGAGTGTAAACTGAGGTGGTGTTGGTTTTCGCATGTAACCTGCAGGTATGTGACAGGTCACATTTGGGCCTGTCCCCCAAGTGAAGGAGATGACTATATTTTCCATTGCCATCCCCCTGATCAGAAAATACCAAAACCCAAACGCCTGCAAGAATGGTATAAGAAGATGTTGGACAAAGCATTTGCTGAGAGGATCATTCATGACTACAAGGTTTGTATACCTTTTACTGGCTGGATTGATTTTACAGTGTTCATTATATCTAGGCTACTTACTGCACTTCTTCAATATAAGGGAAGAGACAATGACTGTTCTGGTTAATGTTTTATAAACGTTTACATTTTTAGCCATTATCTTCCCTTGCTTACTGTTTTCTGCAACTTTCACCTCTGAGGCAACAGCCTTTTAGTCTTGGTCTCTGCCTGAATGGAAATTTTTTGTAAATATTGGAGCAAAGCTATTTCAGCCAGGTTTGGCTAGAGAGTGGGAGATAAATAAATATAAATATCTAGATATATAGCTATACAGTATATAATCAAGCCTATCTGAACAGCAGTGATCCTGAGATGCTTGGAGTTGAAAGATGAGTTTTGGCATGGAAATAGCCTTCGTCAAGGAAAAGTGCTATGGAAGATGGTGGCAAAAATTGGTTTTGATTTGACTAAATTATGACTATTGAAAATCTCAGGCTGAAGGTGCACAGCACATTTGAAAGGAGTTTTCTCACTGAGTTTTAGTCTGATGCTAAGGAAAGTTATGCTGTTCACTCTTAATTAGCTAACTTAGCTGGGTGGTAAATGAAAGGCTCCATGATGCCCTTGTCACATTCATTGTTTATCTTGTAACTGAAGAGCTGTGCCACTTGTAAATTTGTACAGGAGGTGTTCTTTCCTAGGGTTGTAGGACATGTGACAAACGTGTAGCCTAATAGGCAGGTTTTTTTCTTTCAAAAAATCTCTACTTTGAGAAAGAGTTCTCTTCTTTGCGTAATGGTCCCTATTGTATTCCACTGAGGGTTACAAAGGAGAAGGCTGCTAAGAATCTGTTCTTTTCTGATCATGCACATACTTTGTTTTGAAATAACTAAACATAGGTATATATTGCTAGTAACTTTATAATCATTAGCTGTCCAGTTGTATTTGTGACAGTGTTGTAGAATATACTGTAAATTCCTCCATGTAGAACCAGTTCCTTTCCAAGTGTCCTACTGTGTACTAAAAAAGCTTTAAGCCACGTGAGTGCAGCAGGTTCTGCTATTTTCAGGCGTTTTTGTTGTTTTTTTTTTTTTTTTTTTTTGGTACTTCATTCAATCTTACCATTATGTGACACATTTAACAGGATATCTTCAAACAAGCAACTGAGGACAGGCTGACGAGTGCCAAGGAGCTACCTTACTTTGAAGGTGATTTCTGGCCAAATGTGCTGGAAGAGAGCATTAAAGAGCTGGAACAGGAAGAGGAGGAGAGGAAGAAGGAGGAAAGTACAGCAGCTAGTGAAACAACAGAGGTAAGTTAACCTTCGCGTACAATATTTGTCCCCAGATCAGAAGGTTGTCCACGTTGCTAATCTCAGCTAGAGCTCATACCCAATATTGATGATGCAATTCAGAACTAGAAGAAAAAATATTTTTTGTCTTTCAGTTGAGTTTTTAAACCAATGTTCCTATCAGCTACATTTCTGGCTTCTTTCCAGATAAAAGTAAAAATTCTGTGGTGCTTTTTAAATAGAGTAGTAAAAACTTCCATGTCACAGACAACATTCCTACTTTCTTTAAAAATGCTTTCTAAAACCCAAGGATGTCTGTCAGCCTTTTTGGATTGCATGATGACTGCCTGGTTTGCTTTACAGCCCTTTCGCTGAATTTCTAAATTCAAACTACCTTAAAATATCTGCATTTTGAAAGACAGTATTTGAATCTTGAATTCTTCTTTCTATAGCAAGCCTATGCATGTCAATTTGTAGTGATAGGGGATTGAAATTCAAATATTAATACTGCTAATTACTAAAGTTTTTTCACTGACTTAGCCCAAGATTCTAGGTGATGTAGTTTCCGCCAGTATCGAGCATGTTCCCGTCAACAGAATCATCAATGGCACCTGGGCGTTTACCTCTAGTTTCCCTATCAGCCCCACCCTATGCCAGCAGGGAGTCAGTGACCAAGATGACAACCTTCCTCTGGTCTCACACCATGCCCCATCATTACAGTAACTGAGACCCTCCCAGCCACTTTCTGATTCCCAGTCCTCCTGGTATGGCTACCCTTTGGTGCAGCCACTTTCTTCCATTCATCAGGCATACTCTCAAAAAAAAATCATGACAGATAACATTGTGAAGTGTTCAGAAACCACGTTCAGAAACCTGATGTGCTGAAATTATCTCTGAGCTTGTTTTCCATGCCAGCTTGGGTCTCCAGAACCCTGCCTTGTTGAGCTGGACACGCTAGCCTGCTGCAACACAGACTTGGGGTCTGGGCCACGCCCCCTAAAGCTGCAGACTTTAACCAAAAACAGCTCAGCAGGTTACTTCGCCAACACCCATACACCAAATAAATCCATTTTACTCTTTATAAAGCTTATACAGGGTAAACTCATAAATTGTCCACCCTCTATAACACTGACAGAGAAATATGCACAGCTGTCTGCTCCCCCAGGTATTAATCACTTACTCTGGGTTCATTAATAAATAAAATGATTTTATTAAGTATAAAAAGTAGAATTTAAGTGATTTCAAGTAATAACAGATAGAACAAAGTAAGTCACCAAGCAAAATAAAGAAAAAAACCACAAAATCTAAGCCTAATACATTAAGAAACTGATTACAAGTAATATCTCACCCTCAGATGTTCCAATTAGCTTCTTTCACAGACTAGACTCCTTCCTAGTCGGGGCCCAATCCTGGGCTCCACTTCCTTTTATAGCTTTGGCACAAGGCAGGAATCTTTTTTCTCTCTGGGTCCCCACCTCTCCTTCTAAATGGAAAAGTACCAGATTTAAGATGGATTCCAGCATCATGTTACACGGTCACATGTCCTGTCAGACCCCAGCCTGCATTCTTCCTGGGCTGGCCCACACATACACAGAAAGGTTTGAAAGTAAACCGAGCTGTTTACAGTTCACTGATTCTGAAGCACCCTTAATGACTTCCACTTAACTTGTATTACTGATGTAAACATATTTATATTTATATCTTATTCTCCTAAATCCTGACACAGAAATAATACATGCAAACAAATAGGATGAACACACTCAGTAGATTATAAACTTTGTAATGATAGTTTACAAGAGACCTTTTGCATGAAGCATATTCCAATTACATCCTATTCACATTCATAAGTGTATTTTCATAAAACATGTTGAGTGCAATGTCACAAACATAGAATGCATGTTTTACATAAATTGTCAGGGAGGCACCAGGTCACCCTCTCTTTTGCACAGAAGCGCTAAAACTCTGGATTTGGTGCACTCCCACAGTGCACTCATATTCAGAACCCCAGAATCTCAGGAGGAGCAGGAGGCCAGACTAGAAGAGGAGACTACATGACAAATATCTCCTCTTCCTCTCCGAATGAAGCAGTGATGCCCCTGGACATGTGGCACACCTCCTCCTCTTCAAAAATTGCTCTCTCAAGCAACAAGGCGCTTTTACATCATGCCTAGATTATCAAGCAGATACCAATCTCTGTTGCGCCAACATGTAAAAGGGCCAACAAGAAGTACTACGTGCCCCAGAAAGAGGCAAACCTAACTCTATTGTGAATGCCATTAATTCACGAGGACAGCATCACCACACTAAATCGATGTCACATGATAGAGACTGGAAGAGGCTAGACTTATTTGGAAGGAAGGCATGCTCCTCAGCAACTCCTCTGCAATTCAGGATTTCAAACTGCCAAACCTTAATGGCAGAGTACGACTACATGAATTATGGAATATTCAGTGCCTTATTGACCACTTGCCAGAAGCACGAGAATAGTTTCAAGCCATCATATGTGAGGACCAGCAGGTAGTGAGAACATCACTACAGGCCACACTGGATGTTGTGGATACAGTGGCTTGCTCAGTTTCAATGGTGATGGGAAGGAGCTGGGTTTCATAGTTGCATCTCTCAGGGCTGCCAAAGGAGTACAGATGATGGTTGAGGACCTCCTTGTCGAGGGCTCCAGACTCTTCGCTGTCAAGACTGATGCCTCACTTCATACTTTGAAGGATTCCTGAGCCACGCTGCGCTCCCTAGGAACCTGCACACTGGGACAGAAAAGGAAATTCAATTCATAACTGTCTCATAGATCCCGACCATCCCAGTTTCTCCCACCGCTGTGATGCTGTGAGCCCCAACGGAAGAGACCTAGAGCAAAAGCAGAAACCAGCAGCCCTTCAATCCTCAACATCCCAGCCCTTGACCTCAATACACCAGGTCTGACACCTTGGTCGAGGCCCTGAACAACCATTCCTTACAGCAACATCTGCAACACCTGGGCCTTCCACATCCCTTCGGATGTCACCTTTCTCTCTTCCTCAGGAATTGGGAAAACATCACTTCCAAAAAATGGGTCTTGGAGATCATTTCCAAGGGTTATTCTATCCACTTCAATTCGCTCCCTCCTCATTCCTCTTCAGGGACCCTTTTCACGAGAGACTGCTACATTAGGAAATAGATCACCTTCTATGCCTAAGGGCCATAGAACCAGTCCCTATACACTTCAGAGGCAAAGACTTTTATTCCAGATATTTCCTGATCCCCAAGAGAAAGGAATATTGGAGACACATAGGAGATCTAAGAGCACTAAACAGATGTGTGATGGTGCAAAAGATTCAAGATGATCACACTAGCGGCTGCTATTCTATTTCTGGAGCAGGGAGATTGGTTTTCAGCCCTAACCTACAGGATTCCTACTTTCACATCTCAGTCCTACTGTCCCATAGAAGATTCTTCCAATTTACCTTTGAGCAGGACCACTACCAGTACAGAGTACTTCCATTTGACCAGTCCTCTGCACCCAGGTGTATTCTCCAACGTCCTCTCCATCGTAGTGGCACATCCATGAACATTATTTACCAATATCTAGACAAGGTTCGTTCCTTTGAAGACACCCTATGAGCTACCCAAAGGACTATGCACATATTTGCACAACTGGGTCTACAACTCAATATCCAGAAATTGACCTTGACTTCAGTATAGTGTTTGGCATTTATAGGGGCCAAACTCAACACCGTGCAAGCGAGAGCGTTCTTCCTGCAGCACAATTTCGACGCTCCGACCAGTCTCATAGAGACAGCCAACAAATGTCAGCCAAAAATTGCATCAGCTTCTTTGGCACATGGCAGCATACACGTTTGTGACATCTCATGCCCGACTACACATGGGGTGTCTACAGGCATGGTTCAGATCTGTTTATGCTCCAAACAAAGACAGGCTAAACAAACAGTTAGTGATACTCTCCAGAGTCAAACATTCCCTGGAATGGTGGAAAGCCCTATCCAAGGTCTGTGCATGGATCCCATTTGCGCAACACCCACCAATACTAATTCTACTGATACTGCAGAGTTCAGGGCAAATGGTCTCCCACAGAAGCTGTACTCCACATCAACCTTTTGGAGGTAAGAGCCGTCAGAAATTCCTGCACACACTTTCTCCCATTCATCAGGGATACTCTCACAAAAATCATGACAGACAACATAGCATACATGTTTTACATAAATTGTCAGGGAGTCGCCAGGTCACCCTCTCTTTTGCATGGAAGCACTACAACTCTGAATTTAGTGCATTCTCCACAGTGTACTCATCTGAGCCATTAATATGAGCTCACAGGCTTTCCAAATAGGTCTCAAATTGCATTAACTGTTATCATGCCTGTAACCTGCTGCCTCCATCAGGAATTTGCACACACTCCATGTGATCCATCTCCACCTCTGTTGCATTTGTTGAAGATGTTTCCATCTCCGAAATCTACACGGCAGCAACGTGGGCCTCTGCTCATACTTTCGCGGAACTCTATGTAATTACTTCAGACTCTGCTTCTGATGCCAACTTCGGCTCATTGGTGTCATCAATAATAGACTCCATTCCAAAGCCCCAACCCTCCTTAGGGGACTCTACTGTGAAGTCATATACAGTGGAGCATCCATAGGGAGATGTCCCCCTATAGGTACTCCGTAACTCACCCTCTTTCCCTCTACTTTTGGAGTTTGCAAGAAGAGGGCTCTGTTGTAGAGAAGGAACTGAGAGCAGTTCACCCACACAGCGCTAGGTAGCCTAGTGGCAGAGCACAAGGGAAGGAGAGCACGTGTGCAGGTTGAACAGACACTGCTACCTAAAATCTGAAATCAGGGGTGCAGATACACCTACAGTAGAGCACCGATAGGGGGACACACCTTGAAGAACCATAGTTATTGCACAAGGTCAGTAACTTCCTCTTATTTTAAATGTAGTCCGTGTGAAAGCTGCTGGTCAATACTGCAGGTAGGTAATTAGTATTCAAGTATTAATGTTTGATAATTACTTAATTTAGCTGACTCAACGTAACTTAGATTGAAGGAAGTAGTAGGAAACAAGTGATTAATTGGACAAGTTGAAAATCATTGTCATCAAAATGTGGCTACAGTAATTTTAACTACAGGTCTTCCAACAGTTTCTCAACATAGATTTCCTTCAGGAGTAGTTTTTTTCATTTTTAACACCTTCAAAATGGCAAAGATGAATCTGCACTAAAGACAGTCAGCAATATTAACGGAAAGTCAAAGATTTAAATTTGATTAAGTTGCAGGCACTTTAAATATAGTAGAAAATGAACAATTTAAAGAAATGCTTGAAGCACTTCTCTGAATATGCAGATTTGAACTCATAGGTTCACTACCTGATGTTGTAAGTGAAGAGAACAGAAAAAACTTATGAGCCAAAAGAACCAACAGTTGCATTAACGCAAGATAGCTGGCTGAAAATGAGAAATGGTCTGATAAAGTCTATAAGCATCCATACTGGGGAAAATGTGTTCCTACTTAATGCTAGTCTTTCTGTGTCTAGAACGAAAACATAATATTGTATCCAAGTTGCTGAAGATGCCAATCCAAGAATGGCAGAGAAGTGTAGCAGTGAAGACTTTGCCATTTGGCTTAGAAAATGCAAACAGAATGAAAGAGTGCAGACATCCTAAACGTCTCAAATGCATTTATCCTAAACTTCTGTCACTATTTCAAATCTCATTGAGAGAGAAATTGCACCTAACAGGGATGTCAGAACTGTGGCCTCTTGATTTGTTTATGTAGTTCATATGACATATTCAGATTGTCCAAAATCTTTAAGTTCTTCTTCGAGTGCTTGCTCATATCCATTCCAGTTAGGTGTGTGCGCGCCGCGTGCACGTTCGTTGTAAGATTTTTACCCTAGCAACACTCGGTGGGTCGGCAGGGC
>NC_133777.1:38315615-38394299 GCF_003597395.2 Chelonoidis abingdonii
CTGCGAGTCTCTCACGGAGTTTGCACCAGCTGCTCTTTAACACAGAGGCATAATCCATGGAAACTACAGATCCCAGCATCCAATGGTGCATCTTGATCCCAGGACAGGCTACTTGGCTCCAGATAGAACATTGTTTTCTGGGCCCCTGGAGTCTCCATGGCTGCGATCTGGGTTAAAGAAGAGGTTGGTTGGCTGTAGTTGGCTCCGTCTGCAGCAAGTTGGGTATGGCCCTCTGGCACCAGGGTGGGCAGAGTGTGGGCTCCTACGTCACGCCAGGCTGACTGTCCATGCAGAACACTCTTGGCTTGTTTCCAGTCCTGCCCAGTCTGCTTCGAGCTGGTGCTGACTCCTTCATTTCCCTGTCCTCAGGCCATGAACACGCTGCAGGAGCTGCTCACCAACATCTACTCCCTTCAAAGCACTGTCAACACCTTGCAGGAAGAGCTGGGGGTCTTGAAGGATAACTTCCAACAAGTATGTACGTCTGCCCATGGCAAAGGGGCGGCTGTGGGGGCTGCCCCTGGAGAGCTTTCTTGGCAACGGGGCGCCCTGGTGACTCAGTAGCACTGCACTGGCCTTCAGGGAATCTGGCTTCCCTGCCTTTGGTCTCCTGCTCGCCATAGCAAAGCAAAATGAGGGGGGTGGGGTTGGAATGAGACCTGGGTGCTCTGATGGGGGGACAGAGGAACAACAAGCAGGGCCAGCTCCAGCTTTTTTGCTGCCCTAAGCAGCGAAGGAAAAAAAAAAAAAAAGATAAAGCTGCGATCGGCGGCACTTTGCGGCAGCCGTGCCGAGCCGCACCGCTTCATTCTTCGGCAGCAATTCGGTGGCCAGTCCTTCCCTCTGAGAGGGACTGAGGGACCTGCTGCCGAATTGCCACTGAAGACCCGGACATGCTGCACCTTTCCCTTGGCCGCCTCAAGCACCTGCTTCCTGCGCTGATGCCTCCCCCTAGACAAAATTAAGTAGCCATGAAATCCTGAGTCCAAGCACAGCCCTAGATCATGGCGTGCGCACACTCTTGCTGCAGTGCTGCTGACATCCTTCCAGGGCTGCTTCACGGGGCTCCTTTCACACTTTGGTCCATGCTCTTCCTTGAGGAGCTAAGGCATGAGGCCTGGTCCCCCTTGACAGAGTTGGGTGCTGACATGTAGCTGGAGGCTGCCCCCTGCTGGGGATTATTTTACATGCTTATTGTCTTTCAAGTGAGCCAGTTCCCTTTCCTGCCTAAGCGCCTCTGCTTTGTTTCCTGCGGGACCCTTCCCTCCAAGGTCCTGTCCCCCAGCTCCAGTCCATCCAACCAGCGAAGCCAGGACACAGTGTCCTTGGCCAAGGGCATTCCTGAATTACCCGGAGGGGGCCCCGCTGAGTCTCAGAGAACATTGCCTCACCATCAGAGGAGCTGAGCTGCTAATGTGAGGAGCACAAGACTGGGCTCCCTGCATGGCTCAGCCCCAGTGCAGCCTTTCTCCAGCCCTCTTGTGCTGTGGTGTGTGCTGTGTGTAACCACAGAGATCAGTGAGTCTCGGCTAGCCCTGGCTCTCAACTGTGCAGTTAGTCAGGTATTCCCTGGCCGCTCCAGAGCCAGGGCACAGGCTGGAGTGTGGAGCTGGCAGGACGCCGCCGGCCATTCATTCCCTCTGCACGTCACGCCGATGTGGTTTGTTTAATAGGTCAGCATGGATGAAATGAGAGAGCGGCTTGCACAGCTGGATCAGCAGAGCCAGCTCATCCAAGTCATCCTGGACAGGCTGGTGAGTGGGGAGATTCTGGGAGTAGAGAGAACCTGGTGGCAAAGGGCTCTGGAGAAGGCCTGCACACTCCGGGAGTGCAGCTAAGAGGAGCCAGGCAGGGCTGCCGCAGAGCCTGCTCCAGCCCGACTGTGGGCATTGGCCCCTTCGTTTGGGAACCGCAAGAGATAGCTTTTCAGAGCCTTGTGCAGGGTGTGAGCTGCCCAACTCCCCTGGCCACTCCGCTCAGCCCTGCAGAGCACAGAGCTTAGTGATGCCACATTTTCAGTGCCCTTCACATAGACCTCAGAGTGTGGCCTTTCTGAAGGGTTAATTACGCCTCTAAGTTCCATACCACTTGGTGCAGGTGACCAGTCCCACGGCACTATCCGTGCTCAGCGCAAGGGAGCAGCTCACAAACAACCCCGGGCTGCAAAGGCAATCCAAAGCAATCTTTAGGAACAATGGGCCAAATCCTCAGCTGGTGTAAAAGGGTTCCACTGACTTTGGCAGAACGAGGATGATTTATGCCAGTGGAGGATCTGGACCCACAGGTTCACCTCCCCTGGTGAAATCCATCTCCATTCCCTAACCAGCTGCGTGGCTGTATTTGTGATAGCATCTGTAACAAACAGCTCCGCCAAAGGGCAAGCCAGATGCAGTGTATAATATACACAGTCCCTGCGGCAGTCTTTACGCCTGGTCAATCCAGATGCATAGATGTCTCCAGCTCAGTAGCCATGTTACCTGTGTGCTCGTTGGATTGGAAACCGGGCTCTGTGTGGGTGAGCAGCCAACAGCATGGCCAGGCCTCTACACCAAAGGCTGCGCAGTCAACATTTATGCAGCTGCTTCACACCGTCCACTGGCAGTGGGGGAACCGACTTGTCTTCAAGGTGGTTGGATCTGCCAGCACTGGCCTGTGTCCCGCTGCTGCGCTGTGCAGCCAGAGAAGAGGGCAGCCTGTAGTACTGGGGCACTCTGCCCGTCCAGTGCAGGGAGCTGTAAGTAGGGTGCCCACAGGAAGGGTGACAGACGCTTCTGCTGCCTTTGCACTCAGTGGGTGACTGTGTGGAATCCGGAGTGTATCCTGTCCTGGCCCCACCCTCTGCTCCTGAGAACGGTATTGGCCTGGGCCACTGGCCCCTGATTATCTGCTGTAACATCCCCTGCTGCTCACAGGGCATAGCAGCCGTACTCAGTCCATGGCCCATGAGCCACACGCACCTTTTCTGGGCCTCGCATTCTGCTCTGAATTTGGCAGCTCGGATCAGCTCTCGCTTTGCCTGGGGCTCACGCAGGAGGAGTTGCATTCGGCTCAGCAGAGCACCCTGCACGGTAGTGGGTGGTGGGCGATCGGCCTGCCCGTTGGGGAGGTGCCGGCTGGGGGAGTGCCTGGAGAACTATGCAAGGGAGGCTGGCTCTAGAGCAGGCAAAGGGTGTCACTGCGCAGGGTGTGCCCTGCTGTGTGGGTGCAGTGTCCCAGCATGCCTCTCTGGTGTGACCCCCACCCTTGTGCTTACCAGCAGTGATGACCCCTACACACACCATGAAAGAGTCTCAGGTTTCCCTCCCAGTTCTCTCTGATCCCCTTTGCAGAGAATCGCCTCCAGCCACATCCCTGAGCAGTGACATGCACGTTGGCCTCTCCCTGCCTGCGTGCCCCCAATGGACTGCCCTCAGGCACCTTAGAAGGCCACCAGTTCCTAGGGCCGGTCCTCTCTCCAAATTCCTGGGGCTGGAGATCCCCCAGAGACAGGCTCTATCATGGTACTTCTGCACTTCCAGTCCCAGGTGGAACCTGAACTCCATGGCCACGTGCAAGGGAAAGATACTGCGGGCATGATACCATTGCTAAATCTGATGAGAGGTTTGGGTCTGGCAGGAGGCAGGATTGGGTTTGTTCCTGCACGTCCTGTCCCAGATTGCCCATCCCTCGCTCCAGTATAAAGAGCAAGGCCATTCCCCTCTGATGTGCAGCTCCTTTTCTCTTCCTCTGCATGCAGGACAAGATGCAGGCACAGCTGAATTCTTTCCCCGAACAGGTGGACATAGTGCAGTGGAGCTCTCTCTTCGATTCGCTCACTGACAAGGTAGGTGCAGATTCCTGCCTGCCTGTGGGACCTTATCTCGCACTGAGGGGTCACTCAAGGGAGAGTTGAGCAGAAGCATTTTGGGAGCAATGAGAATTGTGTTCCTGTGTCCATCACGACTCTTTGAATGGGGCAAGCCAGCTCCCTCTGGATTTGCTGTGGGTTATTGTTCACCATTTGATCAGATTTTAAGAGCTGGCAGGGTGAGGCAGGGCTACTGTTCTGACTCATGCTGAGATCAAGATCACATGGGTCTCATCACTGATCAGCTCCAATCCAGGGCACATGAGAGCTGGTGTCTCTCTCAGAGAGGGAAGAAAATGCTGCAAATTTGAAGCCTCTGGACTCTGAGAGTGTGCTAGGTCACACTAAACTCTTCTGCCATCACACACACTTGTCCTGTAACCCAGCAGTCCATGCCCTCTGCTGTGATCGGCTCACCCCTTCATGACTACTCTTCAGCATCCAGTAATGCCCCCTAAGGATTATTGCAGGGATTGGTTATAGTCCCCAGCCAGTCGCTCTACTCCTTGTGCTACTGGGCCTTCGAAATCTATGGGGGACCTCTAGAGCCACAGCCCTGCACCCTGAGTACAGCAACTGGCACCAGCCTGCATCCTCACTCAAGACACCCCTGAGCCCTCACACTAACAAGGTTAGCCTGGATACCTGGCTGATCTGAGCTCCGTAATGCATGGTGGTGTCATGATTGATGCCGTAAAGGGAGGAGTGAGTTCAGTGTCTGTATTAGCCGACCCCTATGGTTTGGGGAGGCCAATGAATGGCTCCGGTGTGGGCACAGTTCTCCTCAAAGGCAGAAGGAGGTAGCTGGACACCTGTTGCTGCTTTGTTCTTCCAATAGCGAGAACTTGAAATCTGTGAATATGACCCAGCTGCCCCGACCAGTCCCCTGCACCACCACCACCACCACCTGCCTCTGATCAGCACCCCCTTTCTGAGCTCTCTGCAGGAACCAGCCTGCCATAAAGCCAGCGCGGGGGTGTTTTCTTTCAGAGCCCCTCAGACCCAGTGCCCAGCCTCGACTCGAAACGGGAAACGGTCAAGGAGGTTTTTGGCAAGCTGTGCCAGCTGCCGGACAAGCATGAAGCCTTGGGGACTCGCATCAGCCTGCTGGAGAATGAGCTCAAGCAGCAAGCAGATCACCTAGGTGAGGCCCCAGCATTGAGCTTGGCTCCCACCCCTGGGCTGGGCCTGTCTTCCAGGAGAAACCCGGGGCCTTAGAAGGCAGCAAGGACCCAGACCTGACTGGGTGCAGCCAGCTCCTTCCTACTGGGCAGTCAGAGCCTCTGCCTGGAGAGAGGGACACAAATGAGATTGGACGGCTTGCCAGTACTGCAGAGCCCAGCCTGGCTCTTCGGGAGGGGAGTCAGTGTCTAGTCGGGGCCCAGCCCAGCTCTGGGAGAGGGGACCCAGGGGGAGGATGTCTGTATGGCAGGGCCCAGCCCAGCTCCAGGGGAGGGGAACTGGGGTTTGTCTCTGCAGGGCCCAGCCCGGTTCTGGGGGAGGGGAACTGGGGTTTGTCATTTCAGGGCCCAGCCTGGTTCTGGGGGAGGAGAAGCTGGCTCTCAGGGAGGTGGAGCTCTCAGGGAGATGGAGCAGGGGACTATCCTGGCTTGGGGCCTGGGCACTGTCCCGAATGCAGCATCTTTCTTCCTGTTGGTGATGTTGAAAGCAGAGGGAGCCCAGCCCAGGGGGAGCTTGTAGGGCTGGGAGCTGGGAAAAGCATCTTGCCAGGGCCATCCTTACCCATACGCAAAGTACGCAGCTGCACAGGCACCAGGAAATTTTGGGCACCAAATTTCCTGATGCCCTGTGCAATTGTGTGCTGCTCCAGCTCCTGCTCCGGCCTTTCCCCAGGGCCCCCGCCCCACCCTGGCCCCACTCCCCTGACCTCTGCAGCAGGGCCAGGGCTGCACTCACCAGTGGCAGGAAGTGCAGCAACCTGGCTTCAGCCACACCACCCGTGAGTTCTGGGGAGTGGCTCCATCCTGCCCCCCAAGTCAGCCCTGCCCTGCCCCCCCCACAGAGGTCTGGGGCCAGCCCCCCCGTTCCCCTCTCATGGAGGCCTGTGGCCAGCCCCCCACTCTGCCCTGCAGAGGCCTGCACCCCTCACCCCCACGGGGGGACTGCGTAGGGCCCCAGAATAGCTAGGCTTGCCTCCTGAAAAGTGAGGAGATCTAGGAATCAGAGATGCAGTAAGTGTGGGAGCTAGGCTTGCCGGATGCCCAGTTTTCAACCAGCATGTCCGATTGAAAGGGAACCTGTACAGTATCCGGGCAATACATCTGACCGGACACCAAAAGTCTGGTTACCAAGGGCAGCGGAGTGGGGAGGTGGGGAGGGAAGTGCTAGGTCATCAACCCACACCAGCCCCTGCTCAGCCAGGGCCACCTCCTACCTGCATCTCATGGGCAGCCAGGCAGCAGGTGCCATGTCAGGCTGCAGCTCCCATCCCAGCCCTGGAGTAGAGGGAGCCCAGCTAGTGGAGAGGGAGGAGGAGAGGATCGAGCTAGGGGGATGGGGGAGAGAAGTGAGCAATGAGGAGTGGGGAGAAGAGGAGTTGGGGAGCAGGAGCCTTGGGGACAGGGCCGGCTCTAGGCACCAACGTTCCAAGCATGTGCTTGGGGTGGCACTTTTGAAGGGGCAGCACTCTGGCTCCTTTTTTTTCCTTGGGGTGGCAAAAAACCTGGAGCCGGCCCTGCTTGGGGGAAGAGAAGGGGCAGGACCTTTGGAAAGAAGGGGGCAGGGGTGAGGCCTCAGGGGAAGAGGCAGTGTGGGGACGGGTCTAGTTTTCAGAAATTAGAAAGTTGGCAAACCTAGTAGGAAACCCTGACACCAGGTCTATAGTCTGTCTGCAGAGCTGAGTTGCCTTTGATGACCTTCCCTAGAGCTGACTTGCCAGGGAAACATTGTTCTTGTGATGAGGCTGCTCTCAGCAGGAACAACCCGCCTTGGATGGGGGCTCTCGCAGGGAAGCCCGAGGGCAGGAGGGCAGAGTGCTAAAGCCTTGAGAAGTTCCTCCAGCTACCACTGCTGGCCTCACTAGCACCATCACCCTTTATCCCACAAGACGTTGACTTCTCTCCAGCAGCTCTGTGAGGCATTGTCTGGTCTTGAGTTAGCTTTAATGATGGGCTCCTACTATGAATCCAAGTCTGAGGAGCCTCCACAGGCTGCTCCGGATTTCAAGCAAACCTTCCTTCTGTGGTTCCTTTACTGCTTGATCCATTCAGGACCCTGCCCCTATGGAGAACCATGTACATGCTATAATTATGGGACATTCTCTCACCTCAGCTCTAGCACACTGGTGCAGCTCACCTGGGACTGGCAATATTGGGAGCACTAGTGTAGACAGAGCTCCGGCATCTTCATCCCTGGATGTGCCCAGAGCAGGACTGGGTGAGCCAGTGGTAGAACCACTAGCAGTGGACTACAAGACCATTGCTGGCAGGGATGGAGCTGCACCTGTAATGTGACAGTGGTGGGGGGATTCCCTAGAGCTCTCCGTGCAGACACAGCTTTGGTGTCTTTCATTTGGTTCCAGCCAAAGTTGGGATCTCAGATGACGTAGCCGCAGATCTGGAGAGAATGAAAGACGAAATAAGCAGCCTGCAAAGCAAAGAAGACAAGGTGATCTGGGTCCAGGGCTGTGCATGTTTGTTCCAAGATAGCGCTGTAGCTCAGAGCACATCTTATTTCTCTCATGGTCTCTTGCAATGGCTACAATGAGAGTGGGGAGGGAACAGGAGCAGAATGGGACTTAGATGCAGAAATAGAGCGATTGCAATGGTAGTTGTGTTCCCTTGCCTAAGTGTGTATGCATGCCAAGTGCCCCGTGTAAGGACATTCTCTATTGTATGGGCACAGGGTGTGATTTGCTAATGCTCCCATGCCTCCTGTGCACCCCCTCGTGGCCTGGGATGGCTGTGCAGCTGCCCTCAGTTTCCCCTCTTCAGGGCTCTGTATTAAACTTCACATACATTTTTTATCCAGTAATGCTCTTCCACTGGAGCCAGTTTATTGACATAAAACTGAAAACAAAACTCAGGCCTGGGGGCTTTCCTTCTCCCCCTTTTCCCCTGGAGTCTGCTCTGGGCAGCTTTTCCTTGCCTTTGCTGACCACTCTGGCTTGAGTCAGCTCTCCCTGGCCCTCAGCCTTCTTCAGTCCTGTAGCTCTGGCTTCCAGGCCCGAACCGTTCACCCTGGTCAAGGGTCTCCTACAGGCGCCTTCTGCTTTCTCATGCCTCTGTCACAGCTTCCTCTCCCTGTTTCTTTTTGTCTTTTGTTTGGTTTTGATGCAGCAGTCATACAAGTCTAGGACCGCCACTTTCTTCATTCTTTTTTTGCCAGGGTTTTTTTTTGTGCCTTTGCACTCAGTCTAGTATCCTGTAGAAAATGCAGTAAGGCTTTTGTTGCACTATTCCATTTCCCTGACATTCTCACTAGTCCCTTTGATTTCAAGCCAACTCAATTTTTCATAAAGAAATTTATTTTCCATGGACTATTGCCCACAGTACCATAGGATACAATCAACAATTTCTTTGGATTTGCAACATTACACAGCCTGTCTTTCTGTCTTTTTAATACGTTTAACTTATTATTTAAGACGCAATGACATGTTTACCCTCTAAAAATGACTACTCCACTTTTTCTGGCATGACTGAGGCGCATACAGTAGAACTTCAGAGTTACAAACAGCAGAGTCAACCACACACCTCATTTGGAACCAGAAGTACACAATCAGGCAGCAGCAGAGACACACACAAAAAAGCAAAATTGCATAGTATTGTGTTAAATATAAACAATGAAAAAACTAAAGGGAAAGCAGCATTTTTCTTCTGCATAGTAAAGTTTCAAAGCTGTATTAAGTCAATGTTCAGTTGTAATCTTTTGAAAGAACAACCGTAATGTTTTGTTCAGAGTTACGAACATTTCAGAGTTATGAACAGCTGCCGTTCCTGAGGTGTTTGGAACTCTGAGGTTCTACTGTAGTATTAGCTTCGATTTTTGAGCATACATCAAACCTTCATCCTTTTGTTTCTTTAGTCCATAAGTCTTGCCATTCCTTTGTGAGTACCTTCAGGACCACACTCTTGTCTACGTAAGAGTATTTTAATATCCATCTCCTCGTTTTTTAGAACATGCTTTGTTGTTTTGTCAGCCATCTCATTTCCTGGTATTCCCATGTGCACGGGACTCCATGCTATTGTTACACAGATAGCTAAAGCCCTGCACAGATACAAAATTTGTATCCAGATCCAATCCACACTCATGATCCGCGGATATCATAGAATCATAGAATATCCGCAGATATAAAGTGGATATCCTCAGATTTACCGGGCCTTACAGATGGCACACATTACTTCTGTAGTTAGGAACATTACTTCACTTATTAGGTCATTTCATCTTTCTGATGTTCCTGTTCTGGTTGTCATTATGCCTGACAAGTATTCTGATAAAATTACAACTGCAGCCAGTTACTCAGCTCTTATTCAAGTTAGTGCCAACATTACCCCATTAGTTCAGCTGTCAAAATGGCACATAATTCAATAGCCTTTTAGATGTCTGGGTTCCAAGGCTAGGAACACAGAAGATTGTTCCCACAGTATCCACGTTGTCATGTTTTGATCTGTCTATATAGACTTGGCAAAGCTGTCCCCATTTTCCATATGTAAATGCAGAAATGTCATTGGTCATAAAATGTTTGGGGTTTTTTTCTTCCCTCTTTTTTCTTTTTCATACAGTTCCAAATCCACAAATGGGGGTATGATTGTCCAGCTATAATTGGACTTCCCATGACTAAAAAATTTTCATTCTTTCCATTTGTCTTTTGCACGTCACCTTTTCCTGGTGTTTGTCCCTGATAATATGAGGAAGTCTGTGGGATTCCATATTATTTTGTCTACTAAGCTCCCAGCAATCCTCATAAATCTGTACTTCTATTTTCATGACTCCTTTTACCTTTGCCCAAAAGGTTAGATCTAATCGTTTCATCCTTAAATTTGTAGGTGTTTCTCCAGTGGCTACTGGCAGCGCATACACGGGTGGGATTATCATTACACCACATGCCAAGCAGAGTTGAGCCTGAGCAGTTCCAAATTTCTAAGAACTATTTTTGAGGCTGAATCAAAAGCTTGTCAACTGTAGTCTAAAACTGGCATCCATAAAGCTCTATATGTCATCACCAGTACCTTCTTATCTGTACTTCATTGGTTTCCAGCTACACTTTTAATTAACTTCATCCAACTTTTACACTTCTGTATGAGATTATCTATGGGACCTTTCCAAGTTAATTTATTATCAAACACTCCTCCTAGGAACATCAACTTTTGAACTATCTGAATTTTTTCACCATAAAAAAATAAGTCCCATTCTTCCCAAATTTTCTTCCTCGTTAAAATCATTCCCCTGGTTTTTGTAAGTGAGAATGTCAATCCCTAATCATTTCCCCACTTGGAAATGCTCTGGAGTTTCTCATTTGTCTTTCTGTGGTTACTTTAAGTCTTTTATGCTTAGTCCCTAGAGCACAGTCATCTGCAAAAAGGGATGTACCTATTCCCATCTGCACACTTTCTTGTTCCTCTCTGGCTCTTTATAGAGACCAGCTGCCCTCTACCAGGCCCTATTTGAAAGGCTGTTAATGAGGCACAGGTAGGCTGGACCATTATCTCCTAAAGGGTCCCATCCAGCCTATGTCAGCTTTACTCTATGAAATCCATCCACTGGCCCCCAGTGAGGTCTCATCCTTGCAAGGCTTCATGTTTCACATTTGACCCATCTAGGCGTGTGGGGAATTCCTGAAGTTAGAGCATCTGAAAGCCGGGCGTTGGAGGGAAGCTGCGTGGCAGCCTTAACTTTAGAGGCCATGAGGTGGCGATCGCTGTGCTGGGTGTCTGAGATGGCACTGTGCCTTGCTCTCTTCAGGGGAGGGAGTTTCAGAGGGACTTGCTGGCCCAGGTACAGAAGCTGAAGGAGCAGTACGAGAAGCTGCAGAAAGGCTCGGAGAGGCTGCTGAGCAGCATGGGGGATTTCCAGGTAAGAGCAAACCCACTGCGACCTTCCAGGCACCACCCAAGGAGGGGTCATGGGAAGGCAGCCAGGCACAGGGCCCCTTGTGTGTGTCTGACCAGTCTTGCTGTTCACAGAGCCTCCCGCACCACCATAGGGGAGGCCAGTGCCCACCAGGGCTCCAGCAGGGACAGCCTGTGGCCTGCCCCCATGTGGGGGAAGCAAGCGGGAGAAGAAGGCTTCTTGTGCCTTTGTCCTCCTCACACATGTGCACACATGAGCAACAATTTGGCCCTAACCAGGGAAAATTCTGGGTTCTTGATCCCAGGCACTTTTGCTCAGGAAACTGGCTTCTGGCTGCTTTGGGACCTCATAGGGATGGGAGAGGGGGTTAAATAGTTTGAATGAGGTTTTTCCTTGGGCCCTTCATGACTCATGGAATGCCACATGTACTGCATGCACCAGGCACGAAGGGAGAGCTGCCCAGATTTCCCAGAAGGCACTGGGACAAACACAGTTAGGCAGCTTGGTAGGGCTGCAGCACAAACATGGCTGATGTATGGTCTGGGCTGGCTCCAGGCACCAGCCCAGCAAGCAGGTGCTTGGGTTGGCTAACGGTGAGGGGCGGCACGTCCGGCTTTTCGGCGTCAATTTGGTGGCAGATCCCTCAGTTCCTCTCAGAGCGAAGGACCAGCCGCCGAATTGCCGCTGAAGACTGAAGTAGTGGTGGTAGAGCTGATCGCGATCGCGGCTTTTTTTTTTTTTGTTTGAGGCGGCAAAAACCCTGGAGCCGGCCCTGCGTATGGTCATGTGGTGAGAAAAGCAGCAGCGCAGATGCAGCTCAGCCCGTGCTCCTTGTCACTGTGTCTTGTGGGAATGCCACAAACCCCACTGTGCCAGGGGGTAGATGGGGCACGAGATGCCCAGATGGGTGGGAAAATGGCATGGCCAGTTCTTGCCACTCATGGTCAGAGACTGTGGGATGATTTGTGACCCTAGCATCCGCCACCCCCCTGTGGTTTGGTTGGCCCTGAATTTCTGTGCTCACTGTCTCTGCCAGGACTGACACATACAGGCAGCTTGACATTATAGGAGAAGAATGAGGCAGAGCTGAGGGCCAGTGAGAGACTAAAGAAGCACAGTCTGTTTAGCTTATCAAAAAGATGGTTAAAGAGTAACTTGATCATGGCTTCCAAGAGTCTACATGGGGAGGAGGGTTTCTGATTTAATCCAGCAGATACAGGTAGAGTGAGAGAGACCCAGTGTCTTGAAGCTAAAGCTAGACAAATTCAGACTTTTTTTTAAATGAGGGAATTAACTATTGACACAACTTGCCCAGGGACCTGGTGGATTCTCCATCCCTTGAAGCTTAAATCATGATTGGACATCTCTTTGTAAAACAGCTGTCTCATTCAGCCCTGAGTTCCTGGGCTGGACACAGGAAGGTGAGGCTCTCTACCCTGAATTATACAGACTAGACTAGAGGATCGTAGTGGTCCCTTCTGGCCTAAGCATCTAGGAAATGCTTGACGACAACAGTGTGTTTTGCCTGCCCACAGAACCTGCGGGCGATGGTTCAGCAGCTGGACCTGAATAAAGCAGACAAAGCGCTGCTGGAGCAGGAGATGAACGTGGTGAGTGGAGACACCCTGCGGCACCGATCTCAGGGCTAAGGGTTTATTCCCTCCTCCCCCATATATGTTTGGCCTTGCAGTACAGGTTTCCAGCTCAGCGTTCACTGCACAAATGGCCCAGGCACAGAACACATTTCTCCCGATGGTGCCCTTGAACTTGCAGGGCACCAGCCTGGCACTTATCTCACCCCATGCGGGCAGGTCCTGAAGCTTAGGAAAGAGCACAGGAAAGAATCCAGCAAAGGGAATAAATCCTAGCAGCTGCAAGCCTGGTACCTGGACTTTAAATTCTGACCATGGTGTGTGGAGTGGCCCAGTCTTTCCTGGGGGATCTCAGTTAGCCCCAGTCGCTGCTCTCTTTGTGGGCTCACAGGGGGCGCTGCGACCACCTGGTCTCTGAACAGGAGGCGTTCCCTCCACTATAGCTGAGATGAATTTCTCAGTATCTCTATTTCTCTCTCTCTCCTGCTGTGAATGGAGCTGGGTCCAGGCATTCTTTTGAAGTGTAGCCTAGTCATCTAGGGAGAAGAAGGAAGATAGGTACCTCTGTTGCTTTAGGACCAGGGCATCAGTGCTAGGCATTTAACCTTTTCTGTTCTTGCCTGGGTCAGGGACACCACCCGTCTCTGACTGAGCCCCAGGGATCTGCCCCTCTTTTCATGCTCTGGACCCTAGCCATGCCCTGTCACCACTGCCTGTCTCCATCCTCTCCCTCCATGATAGGATGGGAGCAGGGGCAGTTCTAGCCATTTCACCGCCCCAAGCATGGCGGCACACTGTGGGGGGCACTCTGCCGGTCGCCGGTCCCGTGGCTCCAGTGGACCTCCAGCAGGCATGCCTGCGTATGCTCCACCAGAGCCGCAGGACCAGCGGACCCTCTGCAGGCACGCCTGCGGGAGGTCCACCAGAGCCACCTGCTGCCCTCCTGGTGACCGGCAGAGTGCCCCCTGCAGCATGCTGCCCCAAGCACGCGCTTGGCGTGCTGGGGCCTGGAGCCAGCCCTGGATGGAAGCTTGCAGCACCGTGCAGGGGTTGTGCAGCACCTGGTAGAACTGGGCCCTTAATCCCCTCTAAGCAAGAGAGGTGGGACCCTGCAAGTTGGTACAAAATCCAGGTCTCTCATTACATAAATCCTGGCTCCTCACCACTGGTCTGGCCCCTGAGGCCTGAGGAACCTGGACCAGCCTTAAAATTTCTGAGTCTGGTTCTGTTCAATATCTTCATCAATGATTTAGATAATGGCATAGACAGTACACTTATAAGTTTGCGGACAATACCAAGCTGGGAGGGGTTGCAAGTGCTTTGGAGGATAGGATTAAAATTCAGAATGATCTGGATAAACTGGAGAAATGGTCTGAAGTAAATAGGATAAAATTCAGTAAAGACAAATGCAAAGTACTCCACTTAGGAAGGAACAATCAGTTGCACACATGCAAGATGAAAAATGACTGCCTAGGAAGGAGCGCTGCAGAAAAGGATCTGGGGGTCATAGTGGACCACATGCTAAATATGAGTCAACAGTGTAACACTGTTGCAAAAAAAGCAAACATCATTCTGGGATGTATTAGCAGGAGTGTTGTAAGAAAGACACGAGAAGTAATTCTTCTGCTCTTCTCCACGCTGATTAGGCCTCAGCTGGAGTATTGTATCCAGTTCTGGGCACCACATTTAAGGAAAGATGTGGACAAACTGCAGAAAGTCCAGAGAAGAGCAACAAAAATGATTAAAGGTCTAGAAAACATGACCTATGACGGAAGATTGAAAAAATTGGATTTGTTTAGTCTGGAGAAGAGAAGACTAAGAGGGGACGTAACAGTTTTCAAGTACATAAAAGGTTGTTACAAGGAGGAGGGGAAAAAATTGTTCTTCTTAACTTCTGAGGATAGGACAAGAGGCAATGGGCTTAAATTGCAGCAAGGATGGTTTAGGTTGGCCATTAGGAAAAATGTCCTAACTGTCAGAGTGGTTAAGCACTGGCATAAATTGCCTGGGGAGGTTGTGGAATCTCCATCATTGGGGATTTTTTTAGAGCAGGTTGGACAAACATCTGCCAGGGATGGTTTAGATAATACTGAGTCCTGCCTTGAGCGCAGGGGACTGGACTAGATGATCTCTCGAGGTCCCTTCCAGTTCTATGATTCTATGAATTCTTCTAGAAACCGCTTCCTTACAGTAACTGCCCCTTGGCTCACACCCCTTACAGTGCCTTTGCCCACATGTTAACCAACTCTGTCCTTAGTGAGGCTGCACAGGCAGCCTACACAGAGCTCAGCAGCCTCTGCTCCAGAATTGCAGGCCCCACCCCTTGAACTGAGGGAAAATCCTAGCTTGTAGGGTATCCACTTTGTAGGCTGCAGCCATAGGGCAGGGGCAGTGGAATCCCAAAACCCACCAGGTCTGAGTCCTTGCGTCACAGCCACCTAGGATGGGACGAGCCCTTTGAAATGCTGCCTCTCCACTAGAAAGCAGACAAGAGTGCACTGGAGGCCATGGTGAACCATGGGGAGCTGCAAAGCACCACCACTCAGCTGAGCGAGATGATGCAGGATCTGTTGCAGAAGATGTCCCTGCAAGACAAGGATTGGCAGAAGGCACTGGAGAAGCTGTTCAGTGACATGGATTCCAAGGTAGCAGCTTCACCGGGGAGGGAGGGAATGGCCAGCGCATGAAATCACTGCACTCCAGAGCAAGTGGGGGGAGGGGCCTAAGGTACAAGCTGCAGTTGAACAGGGTGTAAAGCACCATCAGCCTGATCTTCCTTTCACACCATGTAAATGGAAAGACACCGGACTCTGCTGGAGTGAAACTGGAGTGAGACCAGGATCACTCTCCCTATTGCCCCCCTTCTCTGCAGCTCGCTCCCTGGATAAACAGCATGCTGCATGGGGACAGGCCAACCAGCTCCCCTCTGTGTGAGGGGCAGGGGATCAAGGAAGCATGCAGGGTAGGCCTGGCTCTGTTCCACTTGGGTAAATGCAGTCCCTCCCAATGGCAGCAGAATCTGGCCCACATACTCCCTTCTACCCTAGGGCTGCTCCGAGCTCTGATGCCTTGGCCCCAGGGCACTAATGTGGCAGGTGTCTCCCTACGGAGGGAGCGTGCTGCCCCTGCTTTCAAGTCCTGTGCTGATACCTCACTGAGGGATTGTAGTGAGGCGGCCTGGTTCCCAGCCGCCCCGAAGGGGGATGAGCCCCCCTCCGGACGCCGAAGTGGGTGAAGCTTGCACCCACCCCCCAGAGGTCAGGGCACAGGACAGGAAGTACAAAAGCCCAACCCCAGAGCTCCCTAGAGGCCCGGCTGCCGGAGAAGCCAGACACCTGTGGCCTAGCTCCCGGTTGGGAGACTCCTGCAGCTTGCGGCCAACCCAACGACTGGCCAGACGCTGACCAGACCCCGGAGAAGCTGGTAAACCTGCCGCTGGCAAGTTACCCAGAGGCGCTGCCAAGCCTACCGCCCGCCGGGTACCCAGAGGAGCCCATGGTACTTGACTCCTTGGAAGACTCCATCCAGATGCAGGTACCTCTAGAGGGGGAGGTAGGAAGTAGCCCGGGGGCAGCCGACCTGAGTCTGGCTGCAGCACATTTAGAGCCAATCCCCAGGCCAGGATCCCCACTGATGTAGCAGTGGGTCTTCTGCCGCTGCTAGGGCCCTGGGCTGGGACACAATGGAGTGGGAGAGCCTGCGTCCCCCCTGCCACCCAACTCGCGGGTGGCCGTCTCCCCCCTTCCTGGTCCTTTGGAGCTAGGACTTGGGCCTGTTATTGAACTGTTTGCTCTGCCCTGCCTGAGGTCCTGAGCCACTGACTGTTCGTTGCCCCATTCTGACCCAGGGCCGGGGCTTGCTAACATTAAACTCTTCGCTCAGCCCCTGCCTGAGGGCCTGAGGTGCTGACTGTTTGCCACCCAGCCAGGCTAATTCCCCGACTCACCGGACCTAAGTAGTGAGGCGGCCTGGTTCCCAGCCACACATGAGGGGGACGAGTCCCGGCCGAACCCCTACAGGGATCCATTCAGCTGGCACAGGGATGGAGAGGGAAGGGCACAGGCCTGGGCTCCATTCTCTAACCACTGCTGGATGCACTGTGCACTGATGGGCTTATCTGCTCTGCCACCAGCAGGAAGGGACTTTTCCATCTTTGCTTATTGTCTGTCCCAAACCCCCTATTTGGGGTAGGTGGAAATTGCACTTTTCCTTGTTCAGCTTCAGTCCGGACTGACTGATTAGGCTCAGGACTTTGCTGAGGGTTTTGTCTTGTCTTTCCATTGAAGACCCAGATACCAAAATATTGTCCATGAAAACTACAGCTCCATGTGTGTTCGTTAACAGTTCTGTTGTCGTTCTGTGAAAACATTCAGGTGCACTAGCAATCCCAAAAGGTAAACTTCAAATGCAAAATCCCCCAAAGGGTGTGATAAATATACTCAGTTTAGCACTTTCTTTAGCTAAAGGAATTTGCCATAGTCCATCTGAGACATCCATTTTGGAGAATATTGTAGCTCCTTTCACTCTGGGGGGGAAGTCATCCCATGTTCGGAGGATATATTTTTCTCTGACAACTGCTTCATTAAGTCTTTTCAGATCCACACAGATTTGTATCTTTCCATTTTTCTTTGTAACCGCTACCAGCGGGACACACCATGCTGTTGGTTCAGACATTTTCTTGATATTCCAATCCACTCCGTTCTCTTTAACTCATTTTCCACTTTATGAAGTAATGGGATAGAAAGCCTGCCAGTTGTAGGGTTTAGCATTGTGTATTCAGGTGATTTGTACTGGAGCTCTTTTCAAATTCCAATATCACAAAATATTCCATCGAGTTCTTCCACCTGTCTCACTGGGCCACACTGCAACTGAGAAGGCTTTTACTCTGCGGTCCTTTGATCACATACATTCTGAATACACAGCTTTTGTCTTTGTAAGTTGTTTCTGTGGTGAACTGGCCCTTGCAGTTCACAATACCTCCAGGGCTATTCAGAGCGGTGTCAGATGACTTCAGCTCTGGAAGGGGTTCAAGGTGATTGTAAATCCCTTCTGAGATGACTGTCAGCTCCTGAGTCAATTTTAAAGTCAATAGTCTTTCCATGAATATTCAGTTTCACTCTCCAGGCAGGTTCTGTATCATCACAAGTGATAGATCCCAGAAGCCATGACACTTGAGTCAACTCCCTGACTGCTTTTGTGCAGCAAACAGCTGCAAAGTGTCCCTATTTTGTGTCTGTGAGTCTCTGGCTGGACATGGTTCATTTCTTGGGATATGACTTTTTCTACACTGTGTGTACGTAGGCTGGAATTTGACCCTCTTAGCCTGGGAGTTCTCTCTCCTTACCTCAGGGGTTTCATAATGACTTTTAACAATCAACTGTGTGTCTATAGCTTCTAAGCTAGTTTCAGGTTTTTCAAGTTGCTCCTGCCTTTGATTCTGCTGTCTGACTAGTTCAGACTGCTTTTTTATCTGTATAGCTGTAGCTAGGGTTCAATTTTCATGTTCTGCAATCCCAAAATCAGTTTTCAGCTAATGTACACAGAACTCTTATAAAAAATTCAATATTTTCCCATGGTTAATGAATCCTCTGGTGAAAACATACTCTTTCATAAACCACATTTCTCTGAGGTATAAAGTATGCATCAAACATAGCCAGAACCCTTTCCTAGTCATCTTTGTGCCTGTCTTCAGTAAACTGAAAGGATTTAAAGATATGCTTTGCCTGCTTCCCCATAGTATAAATTAAAAATGATACCTGTATATCTCCAGTTAACTGGTGGGGCTTTGTAGCAATTTGAAATCTTGCAAAATACTGCTTCCACTGTGAGGGTTTGTCAAAACTGAAGTTCTCTGGGGCATTGAAGAGCGGCATGTTGATGATCTCCTTCAACCTTTGTTGCTTTGTTCCTTCTGTTTGTTCCCCTCTGGCACTAGCTTACTTCTGACACCATGTCATGTATTTCTTGTACGCGGTAGATTGCAGGGATGCTACTAGCAGGTCAGGCTTCTGCATCAAATATGGACTGACTGCAGAGCTTACTTCTCAGAGAGATACACATCAGATGTGTTCACTATGAGATCCTTTAGTGCTCTGCCAGGTGTGGCTGAGGTTAGCTTAAATAAGATCTGTTACAGACAGTGCCATTTAATGGCTGAACAGTATAATACAATTTAGCATTCCATTACAGGGAGAGTAAAGTGCAGACTGACAGATGCCTGCTGCTGCTGGCAGGGCTCCTTTCTTGGTCACCAGGCTTCTCTCTCCCCCATCTCTATGCAGTTGGACCATATGGCCCTGGACCCTCTGCGGAAGCAGCTGGAGGAAGTGTGGAAATTTATTAAGAAGTATTTGAGTGAGGGCCCCCACTTTGATGCTGACAGTGCCGCTGGCTTTAAAAGGTGAGTGGGTGAGAGGCAGGGTCCTGTGGAGGGGACTGGAGTATTGGGCCCTCCCTCTGGCTCTACCCTGGAGAGATCACAAAGGAGGAGGTGGGCTGTGCCCTGCCAAGGACTGTGTGGGCAGGCAGCCCAGAGTCAAGGGCTGCACTTTGCTGGATAAAATGGAGCCAAAGGCAGGCACATTCATAGAGATGCAGCCAAGTGAACCACTAGTCCCAGCAAGCAGTGCTGCATCCTGCTGCTAGCTGCCAAATCCTTGCACCATGATGGAGCCCCTATTGCCTGCTGGGAGCTGTAATCAATTTTGGGCACCTCCCTTTAAAGACAAGGGCAGCTGTGAGAGCATTGTATACACAGGGGCGTACAGGCAGGACTTCACCAGCCCTGCCATGACCAATGGTCTGGATTCTAGCAGGCTTGTCAGCATCATGTTTGATAGACTCTGGCTTCACATGCAGTCAGTCACAGACCGTTAGTCATGGGAGGTCCTGCTGTCTCCTGAAGCTCAGGATTTAACCTGGCAGCTTGCAAGGTTCTCAGTGAAACTGGAGCAGCTGCTCCACATCCCCTCCAGTTGCTCCCCCACACAAGGCCCATGTGTCAAAAGAGAAGGACAGACTGGCCTCCTCAACACCTGCAGCAAATGCTCAGTCTCACCTAGACTGTTTGGAGAATGGAGTTAATGTTTCTCTTTCCTCTGTTACTCATGCCCAAGGCAAGAATCACTAACCTGAGCTCATGGGGTGATTCATAGAGGGGGCTCTAGAAAGCCACTCTGGCCAGTTGACAGAGCACTGGGCTGGTGCTCAGGTGACCTGGCTTCTGGTCTTGGCTCTGCTCCTGAACTGCTGAGGGACCTTGAATAAGTGACTTCCCCACTTTGGTTCCTCCTTCCCCTTTGTACAGTGTAAGCTCTTTGGGGGAGGGACTGGCTCTCACTGTTCATGTCCAGGGTCCTGATCTCATTTGGGATCTCCAGATGCTACGGTAATACAAATCAAAATAAATGTGTTTATAAGCTACAGTCAGTGCCACCTGTGAGTTCTGCTATAGGCTACAGCGTAGCGTAACCATGGCATAAGTCAAGTCACTGTGTCTGTTTCAGGCAGCTCTTTGAACGAGTGAAGTGCATTTCCTGTGACAGACCCGTGGCTATGATGACTGGGCCGTGAGTATCAAGCAATGCCCCATTTCCTGCCGTTCTGGCTGAGCCAAGTGAGCACAGGGTGTTTCCACTAGAGGGCACTGTTTGACTTTTTTTCATACCATTACTTTCGTGCAGGCACCTGGTGACGGTCCGAAAAGCAAATCTGCTCTCCAGGCCCCGTCCGGCTAGTGCCAACGGTTACGAGTACCTGGCACTTCAGCAGCGAGCAAGGTGAGCAATTCCCCAGGGAGCTGCAGGTCCCAGCACGGCTAAACCAGCCAGGAGGCTCCTCTCGTGCAGTTGCGTCTGACGAGGGACGTGCCATGTACCTGGCTGCTCCTGGGCCTGCATGGCGGACTCCTCACATGCTGCCCATGTACTTCCCAGCCCTCTAATTTGGGTGACCGGCTCACCAACTGGCTCGCCAGGGCACCTGAATCGGCCCCTCTCTCACTCTGAAGACTTGCAGTCCCGTTACAGGCTCATGCTAAGCCACTTGCCTCCTTTCAGCAGTGCCCCAGCACTGGGTGCTAGATGCTCTCTGCCCTGCTGGGGTCAGGCACCTGGCTCAGCCCTTGTGTCAGGCGAGGCAAGGGCCTGTATTTCAATCCTGTGAGTGACTTGAGCAGGAGCGGAACTGGGTTCCCAGTCCCTGCCACAGGGCTCCTGCACTGCCAGTGGATGTCACTTCTGCAAGACACCTGCCACGGGCAGTAGGTTTACGTACCCTTGCTCTCGCATGCCCTACCCCAGGGCACTGCTCTGCAGGGCTGACAAGAGAGGGGAGAAGCCGGAACAAATTATCGGGGCTCGGCAGTCCGGAAGGCTGGAGGACCCGAAAATTTTTTTCACCGGGGCCCAAACCTGCTGTCGCACCCCTGCTGCTCTGACCTGGGGAGAAACTCCTCACCCACTGGGAACTTTAACCAGATTGTAGAGCTGTCGCCTTGCTGCAGGCCTGACCCCTGCTGGTGCTGACACCCATCTGCAGCCCGAGGGAACGGACACCAACACGTCACCTCTGAAGCACTTGGCTTAGCATGAAATTTCTCTCTCTCTTTAGAGCACTAGCTGCTTCTTTCCAGCTCTCTGAAACTCCCTGAGCCAGTCCAAGGGAGCTCCAGGTTCCCGGGAGCACAGGCTGGCTAGATTCCAAGATCCATGCAGGTCCCTGCTCATCTGTTTTCCTCTAGGAGACTGGCTGATTCTTGGCTGGGCAAGGTCAGGGTTCTGCAGCAAACTGCCTGCTTTCTCCTTCCCCAGGGAGCAAGCTGTAGAGAGCAATGATGGACGTGAAATGACGAGGCATGGGCAGCTCTCCTCCGAGCAGTGCTGGCAATGCCAGGCACATGCTGCCTACCCCATCAAGCGATTGTCCAAGGTGAAGGCTCTTACCACCATGTACCCCTACGGAGACCCAACAGTCCTCACCTATGATAACGTAAGCCAGCCCGTGTTGCCCTGTGTGTTCCCCTCCCATGCTAACCTCAGCACAGCACTTCCCTTAGACCAATTGGCTTGGGGCCACTTCTCCACTGGAGCATCAAGTCGAGGGCCAACATGGGGAGATGGAGCCACCAGGAGAACCTGCTGGAGGGGATTGATCTAGCAGTGGGGCAGGAAGGGCAGTGGCTGTGGGTGAGAGGGTTAAGGCAGGCAGTGGCGAGCGGGGGGGGAGAGGAAGAGATTAGCAGCAGGGAGGATGTCGGGGTGCCTGGTGTGAAGAGAGCAATGTTCAGGTCAGATCTCCATGCACATTGTGTTCTTCCTTGCAGAGTGAAGTGGATATCCTGGGCATCAACGGAGTTCTCTACAAGGGCAGGGTGAGCTCACAGCTGGCAAACCGGAGTGTCTCTCTGGAGAGGGAGTTATCAGGTTGGTTGGAGGGGCAGCTCCTCTGGTAGAGGGTGTGGGACAGCTGGGGCCACTTGCACTTTTAGAGTGGAGATGCGCAGATGACCCCACCCCCAGCGTTCAACGCACTAGCTCCAGACACTCAAACTACTCCGCCCAAAATGGAGCATTGCATGCTGGGATCTGTAGTCAGCATGGGTGCCCCTGAAGATGAAGGGGGCTGCAATCAGCTCCATTGTATACACATTCTAAGTGGCCTTAGTGGGTTCCCAGTGCAGCCCCCTGGACTGGGCAGTTTGGGCGCTGCGGGGTACCTGATGGACATCCGCCGTGTGCCCAGCCCTGCTGAGTGAGGCCATGAGGCATGAGCAGAGCCTCGGAAAGGTGCTGTGGGGAGTGCTGTGTGGACAGCAACTCAGACATTCCCATGGGGGCTTCACATGAATCCCTGGCCTCACCCTGCTCCATACACACAGAGCCAGAGCACAAGATGGCTGCTCAGAGGTGAGATCTCCTCCTAGTAGCCATGCACCCCCAGTCTTGCTCTGTCCTGGGGATATCTCTGCTGGGCTGGCCTCCCTGCACTCCCCGTACTGCTTGGACCTGGCTTTGGCCTCTTGCCACGCTAACCGGTCTCTTTCAATTCTTCACTCTGCAGAAGCAAAGACCCCCCGGCCACCCTCCAAACATGGGATGGAAAGGACCCGCTCTGCCACCTATGGCAGCCACTATGTGTCACCGTATGCATGTGAGTGCTGGTGTCCCTGCAGGGTGGCATTCCGAGGGGCTGGCCAGGGCCTGCCTCTCCTGGCTGGCATTTAGAGTGGCTCCTGGCTCCAGAGCTCTGCTCTGTGAGTGCACAGTGAAATACGTGCCTGTGATGGCAGGGGGAGTGCATCTGGCAGGCTCATGACATTGGGAACAGCCAGAGTCACACAGTGCGACACCGTTCTTGTGTACTAGCCTGCACACAAGCTGTGTAGAGTCGGGGAATGCAGGCGGAGGAAGCCGGGCATGGGCAAGGGGCAGTAGGAAAGACCTGACGGATGGGGGCGTGACATTCTCTGGAGATGTGGCAGTGGCTGCAGTGCAGAAGGCTCTCGCACCAAGGGAGTGGGGGATTGTGGGGAGGGTTGTGCAGCAGCGCAGAGTGAGTGTGTTCTGGATGAGCAGAGGCAGCAGGGAGGAGACTAAAGGGAGGAGGGGCAGGGTCTGGAGACAGTCTGGAGCAAATCCAGGAGCGAGTCTGCAACTATGCAGTGTCGATCTGAGCTTCAGAGACTTGCAGGCAGTGGAGAGGAGAGCGAGCTGCTAGGCCAGTCGGCCGGCTTGCTGCCCTGGAGCAGCACAGAGCTCCAGCCGCCCTTGCCCAGTGGCCGGCATACCCCGCTGGGGACGCGGGTCTCTCAGGTGGACCTGGGGGCTGCCATCCTTGTCGATGTCAGAGGGTGGGGTTGGCCAACCCAGCATCTATGACATGCACAGTGAGTGCCTTGCCGTGGTACCAGGCAGCTTCTGGTGGTGAGAGTGGTGTGGCTGTACCAGCTGCACGCGAGGCCACCAGAGGAACCTCACTGAAGTCAGCGCTAAAGAGGGGGCAGGAACCAGGCCCTGGCTCTAGCTCGCAACAGCCGTCACATCACTGTTGGCTCTGGCCCACTCAGCTCATTGTCCCCTGGGCAGAGTCATAGCTGAGTGAGGGGAGGCAGATCCCTGGAGCCTCCACACAGCATCCCCTGTGGACAAGCTCCACCCTCTACCCCAGGCTGCCAGGGAACTTGGGGGTGGGCAGTCTTCTCTGTCTCACCCCCTTGAACTCCAGGGGTGGCTATAAAGCACCCCCTTGCCAGCTGGTAGCCATGACTCCCTGGGCCTGGGGGTGCCTTGAGTCACCCAGCTCATGGGCTGAGTGTGTTTTCTTCCCTCCATGTTTTGCAGCCTCTGTCATCCGGATGAGGGCCACGTCCGCAGGGAGCAAGTCGCAGCTTGCCCAGGAGCTGCCAGCCTGCACCGTGCGGGTGAAGACCGAGCTCCCCCCGGGACAGCTGCCAAGCGAGGGGGGGGTGGCTGGCCTGTGAGCCACAAGGGACTGTGGCAGCTCCACAGACCCTGCCCCCACCCCTTCCTTTACCCACCATTCCTTGTGTAAATACTGTGCTACGTCACTACGCAGGACAGCCATCGCCAGGCGTTCCTGCAGAACATGGCCGTTGGACAGCACCGCCAGCAGACCAGACCCACCGTCTCCCTTACAACCGGGCCAACGAGAGGGGTTTCTGCTGGGCAGGGCACGCTCCATGCAGCAGGGACTCACCAGCCATCAGCTTCACCAGGAGCTCTGCTGGGGGCAGCCATGCGGGGGCCAGGATGGGGGCTAGGAGGGCTGCCCCTGGCCGCATGTGTCACCTCGTTATAATCTCTGCATTAACACAGCATCTCAGCCAGGATCCACGAGGCACAGTGGGACCCCTGGGGCAGAGCTGAGCCAACCGCCCTACCAGCAGGATTCCCCAGGCCATGGGAGCTTGTGACGAGTCCCAAAGGCTGCCCTGCTCAGGGGCCTGTGGCTAGCTTGGCTGTTGAATCATTATAATGATCACTCAGGCCCAGATGTGTTGCATTGAAGTCACAGGAGCTCCTCTGGATCTGCAGTGGGAGATCTCTGGTCCTTACACAGCTGGTTTGCATCCCTCCATCACCCTTAACTGGGTTCCCAGGAGAATTCCCTCCCTCTGTCCTGCCACCACTAGACCAGCAGGCTCCTGCTACGTCACTTCCAGGGCCCCATACGGCTCCAACAAACTGGGTCCCTCCACCAAGTGCAGCAGTCCTGGCACATGAGGATATGAACCTCCAGCGGGGTGCATCACTACATGGCTCACCTGGATCCACGAAGCGCCAAGGCCTGGGGTTCTGAACAAGAGCCCGAGCGTGGCATGTGCAGGCCTCCACCAGACAGCGCCAGCTTGGCTTGCTGCGCCTGGGCCTGTCCGCTCGCCAGATCCAGCAGGGATCCTTTGGTTTGGCCTGCAAACACACTCCCCTTTTCCCTCCCAGCACTGAGCTTGGAAAGCAGGTGCCCCGGAGCTGCTGGCCGCCCTCGCAGCTGTGCATTCACGACAGACTAACTTAAGGAACTCCATAAAGTTTTTACTTTTCTAAGTGGCTTTGGGTGGGATCATTTCTTGCTGGTACCGAGGCGAGAGCCCCACTGCGGGTGGGGACAGGTTACTGATCACATGCTCACTGAGGCCTGGGCGGTGGGCCAGAGGGCATGACGGATGGCTAGGGACATCTTCTCTTACCAAGAGTAGCATCTTGTGGCCTATGCCTGCAGAGCCATTGGGGCCAACACTGACCTTGTTTATACCAGAGTAAATCCCAAAGTGACAGGAGTTACACCAGCATGAGATCAGTAGCCAGCCCTTTGTCTCAAGGTCAGAGGTTCTAATCCAGCCCAAGCATGGCAAGAGAAAAGCTGTTCCCACCTTGCAGCTTTGTGCTAGCTTTGGTCCATCTTGTAGTATTCAGTGTCACACCAGACCAGTGAGGCCAAGGACAAGAGAGCTGTGGTGACAGAGCAGTGAGGCACATTGGTGCTGTCCCTGTTTTGTGGCCTCAGGGGGAGCATGTCAGTCCAATGCCATGTTCCCCCTACACACTGAGGAAGGCATTTCTCTGGCTGCAATGGTTTGAAATCACTAGACTCTGTCTCTCCTATCTGGGACGAGTTCTGCCTTTGCTTACACTCATGTACCCCAATTGTCCCCCCATTACGGGTGGGAGAGAAAAGGTGGAGACAGGTGAAGTGACTTGCCCAGGGCTATAAGGAGGAGTTGGTGGGAGAAATGGGATTAGAATGCAGGCGATCCTGGCTCCCAGGCATCTGCACAGCCCTGCACTTCTGAGAGAACGGCGTGCTTTTGCCCACCAGTCAGGCCTGCAGTGTTGGTGCTTGTAGCTGGGGAAAGCTAGCTGGGAAAGACTGAGAGCACTTGAATCTGGAGGGGTTGTACCTGAGAGGGAACTGAGATCTGGGTCCTCCAAAGCAACATAACAGAGCCCCATGGAGCAGAGTCTGTGGCTACTGTCATGGTCCATTGGGCTGTGAGATCTGGTCCTGGAGCAATGCCAGCACCAATGCATGCAACCAGTGGCAGCAGCATTGCTGAGGTGCAGAAGCATTGATATTTAATTCTGGGCTCCCTCTGACAGAGCCAAGGCACATGTTGTTCTGGGAACAAGTGTCCTTGTCAAGCAAACACAGAGAGCAGAAGACAAGAGGACGGCCATGCAGTGCGTCCCTGCCAGCCACTGGCAGCGTGTCAGGCCTACACCCGCACAGAGTGGAAATCGCATTTATAAAATTCAGCCTGGCAAGTGGCGCCTGTTGTGCGAAGCGTGGGCACCACCAGTGTCACTTCTGGCTCAGCCAGAGCATCTCTCAGGCACTATGGCCTGGTGGCTCAGGCACTAGCCTGGGGGAGCCCTGGGTGTAAGTTCCTGTACTGCCTGGTTCTGAGTGGCCTGGGATAAAAAAAATCTGCTCTGAGTCAGGCAGAGCAGGGCCTTGAAGCTGGCTCCCCCCTCCTGCCTTCCAGGACATTTCAACACAATCCCGACCCATTTCACAACAGAGCAAGAGGTTGAGGTTGGCCCAATGAGGTGCCAGGTTTATATAATTTTTGGTGGTGTCCAGAACAGGTCCAGCAGAGCCGTCCAGTCCATAGGATGGACCGGGGCAACTGTCCTGCCCCTGCACTATGGAATGGGTGGGAAGAGGTGGCGCCTTGGGGGAAGGGGCAGAGTGGGGCCAGGAGAGACCAGAGGCAGGAAGAGGTGGAGTGGAGCAGAGCAGGGCAGACTGGAGCCGGGTCACTTGCTGCGGGCGCCAGACTCCTCCCCCCAGCTAATCCCCCAGGCTGCCCTGGCCCCCATGTCCCCCTGAAGAGCAGGGCCCGGGGCGGTTGCCTCGATCCGTCCTATGGATGGGATGGCTCTGAAAATATAAGCCCAAACATTGGTGGAGCTGGGCCCACATTCCTGAATATTGGTGGAGCATGGGCACCACAGGCCCATATAACTTGCCACCGGTGAAGGCACTGGGTCGCAACAGTTATGGTGAGCACCTCTGACCTGCTGGTAAAAATCCCGTCGGCGGTGCTGCCCGCCTAAGGCAGGCTAGTCCCTACCTGTTCTGACACCACGCTGCGCCCTGGAAGTGGCCAGCAGCAGGTCTAGCTCCTAGGCGTGGAAGCCCCTGCCCTCAGCACCAGCTCTGCATTCCCATTGGCTGGGAACTCCCGCTGCACCGCTAACTGGGAGCTACACACAGTAAGCCCAAGACCCAACTCCGTGACCCAATCCTCTGCCCCAGCCCTGAGCCCCACCCTAAACCCGGATTCCCTTCCTGCACCCCAAACCCCTCATCCCCAGCCCCACCCCAAAGCCTGCACCCCCAGCCCAGAGCCTGACCCCCTCCCGCACCCCAACCCCTTGCCCCAGCCCAGAGCCCCCTCCCACACCCTGAACCCCTCATTCTCAGCCCCACCCACAGCCCTCACCCCTGCACCCCAACCCTCTTCTTAAGCCCTGAGCCCCTCCCACACCCAAACCCCTCATCCCCAGCTCCATTGGGTCATGGGCATCTACAATTTTCTTCAACTGGGTCGCCAGAAAAAAAAGTTTGAAAACCACTAGCATACGGGGCAGAGATGCCCTGGAAGGTCCAGCTAAGTACTTGTACCCTTGCTAATCTAGCCCTCAGCATAGTGACGCATCCCCTTTCCCAACAGTCCTGCACCTCCACATTATGTCATGGGGAATCTTTAATATACAGGGGGAAAAATTACACCGAGATGCCTTAAAAAAATATTCATTGCTGCCTAATATGCCAGGCATGTGGGGCAAAGCAGCCCTGCTGCACTGTCCCATGGTGCCCTGCTGCAGGGCCAGCAGCCCAGCAGAGTAGGGCCCAGCAGCGAGGAGGGGAAGGCCAAGTGACACTGATTTTAGGTGCCTTGTCCCCCCAGTGCCCAACCTGAGACATGGCACGCTGGTTCCCAGAGGCACTAAGGACCTGCTGTCCTCCTTGACTTTACCTGGGGTTGGGCTTCCCCCACACCCTGGGAAATCAGGGACCCTGAAAGCAGAGATGGCCCAGAATGAGAAACCCTTAAGCCATGTGGGGAGCACAGGGCAGCCTAGGGCCTTGCCTACAGTAGGAAATCAGGTGGGCATTTCAGTCGAGTTCACTGGAAATGA
Organism: Chelonoidis abingdonii; assembly: GCF_003597395.2. Taxonomy (NCBI): domain Eukaryota; kingdom Metazoa; phylum Chordata; order Testudines; family Testudinidae; genus Chelonoidis; species Chelonoidis abingdonii. Next base: position 38,343,749 of record NC_133777.1, read on the forward strand.
GCCGTGTGTTTACAGTCAGTTCAAAGTCACCTGGGCAGTCAAATGAAAAGGAATTGGATTAATGTCATGGCCAGGTCATGGGCAGCCAATCCAGTAGTCAGAGTCCACAGTCACGAGATGGGAGCCAAGAGTCAGGTGGGTCAGGCTAGCGGGAGATGAGAACCACAAGTCAAGAGCCAGAGGGTCAGAGGTAGGTGACAAACTGGAGGTCAGGAACCACAATCAGATGCCAGACGTCACGTAGGGCCAGGGTGCCTGGAAGTCAGGCCAGGGGAGCAGGCATGGGAAACACAAAGCACACAGTCCAGAGCAGGGTGGAGCCCAGATGCTCGGACAGCTTTCTGTTCTTGCTGCTGGCTTAAGTAGAGCCAGCAGGCCAATTAGCTGCTCTGGGATTCTTCCAATAGGATCTCGGGGGCAGAGTCTCAAACTGGGGCTTGGCTTCGTGGGTCCTAGGCAAGTGGTTGTCAGCAGGCTGCTAGATGGAGGGTTGAGCATGGCTGCTCCTACAAACTTGGTTTCAAGACCCCGGAGTCATGACATCAACCCCTCCCCTAGGGGCATCCCTCACCAGGCAATGTTGGTCCAGGTTTCTCAGGGGCACTCCTATGGAAGGCTTGAACCAGGGCAAGAGCATGAACATTTTCAGCTGGCTCCCAAGTATGTTCCTCTGGGACATAACCTTCCCAATGTATGGGACCGGGGTCTGGGCTAGTGGTCACAGCTGAGGTCTGACCACCAGGGAATGCAGTTGCCAAGAAGGAGTTGGAAGAATCACAAAAGCCAGGTCCCATAAGCAAGAATAAGGTTCAGAGTCAGGCCAGGGTTGGAGATCAGAGACTAGTATCAGGAGGCAAAGTCAGAGTCAGGCTGGAGTCAGAGACCAGAGATCAGGCAAAGTCTAGTGTTGCAACAGGCCAAAGTTTGTGTGGTTGCCCAGACAACTTCAGGCAACCCTGCGGTTTAATATGGCAGTTAGCCAATCAGCAGGCTACAGGGTACTATCAATCTGGGTGTCTTGGGTGGTACTTCCTGTGGCACCTTCTCTCCACAGTGTCCCCAGCTGTGCTTCTATGCAGTCTCCTGGTGGCACTGTGGGAATATCAGCTGTCCCAGGTTGTACAGACCCAGATTCTAGTCCCCCGATCCTTACATAACCCTCCTCTGGGTGGGTGCTGGACTCAGTTTATCTGGGTGGTCTTGATTAAACCTTTCTACCAGGTCAGGAGCATGGACAGAAGGTTCCCAGGAGCACTTTACAGGACCGTAGCCTTCCAGTTGCTTAGATAGTACAGTCTCTCCCTCTAGAGTCAAGGATAGCCCCTTTACACATCTCCAAAGTGGTCCTTAAGCTCCTCCTGGATATGGTGAATTTGCTGGATCCAGTTGGCAGCTGCAGGGTTCAGGGAGACTGCTGGCAAGGCTGGGTGGAAGTGAGAGTGGAAACCATAATTGGCAAAGAAGGGACAATGCATTGTTGTATGAGAACTCAGCATACAGAAGGAGGAAGAACCAGTTGTCTTTATGGTAGTTGACAAAGCTTTTCAGGTATTGCTCTTCTACTTGGTTTACCCTCTCTGGCTTCCTGTCTGTCTGGGGATGGTATGTGGAGGAGGTAAAAGCACGAATGTCGATTAGCCAGAGCACTTCAGCATGAGACAAATTGCAGGCCTCAGTTTGAGGTGATACAGTCTGGGAACCCATGAAGATAAACCACATGATCAGTTCATCTACAACAGTCAAGAACACTGTGAGGCCATCAGAGTCACAATGAAGTTCAGGGTGATTTAGGCCCAGGGTCTAGATAGGATCTCCAGAGGTACTAGGGTGCCAAGGGGCTTAGCACGTGGCATCTTGGTGTATGCACACAGCTCACAAGAGTTAGCTGTCCTGGACTGACTTTGGCTTGCATACATGGCCATCAGAAGAAATGGGAAGCCACGTGGAAGGTCTTAAGGTAGCTAAAGTGGCCTGCCAATGGAGGGTCATGGCAGAGATGGAGCACTTCTAGCTGGGGGTGCCCTGGTGGAAGGTATATGCACCCATCGAGGTAGGTTATCCCATCCTGTGTGGAGTGTTGCATCTGGGTTCTGGCTTTTGTTTGCTCAGACTGTTCTGTCACCTCCTGGACTAATGGATTGCCCTGCGAAGTGGACCAGATTAGATCAAGCAAGTCTTGATGTAGTGTGGCACTGAGAACATTACAAGGTTTTAGGAGACAGGGTGGCTCTTGGTTAGGATCCTCACCCTCTTGGTAATATTACCCCTTTTGAGATAAGGCATCAACTTTCCCATTCCTGGTTCCCAGGGCAATAGATGATGACAAAAATCAAACCGAGAGAAGAATAATGCCAAATTGAGCTGTTTTGGTTCAAGGCTCATGCCTTCCACAGATATTCAAGGTCCTTATGGATGATGAACAATGCTCCCAGGGAGGCATTCCAGTCTCTTAACACCAGGCTGCCCTGCTCCAGCAGTTAGGAGGCCCAATCCAGCACTTCTTCACTAAGCAAATTGATCACTAGTCCCACCCTGGCCTGGTCAGTTGGATACATTCGAGGGCGGAGCAGGAAAGGGAGACTGCATTGGTTCAAGAATCCCAACATGGCTCCCATCAAAACAATCAGGTAGTGATAACATGGGGCTTGGGTCAGAGGGTAGTGGCCCAACCCGGGCCTGGAGCACAGAATTTTCCTCCTGGAACCATGCTAGCTGCTTGCAGAGTGTCTGATTTTCTGCTAGGAGATGTGTCATTTGGGACTGCAGCAGATAGTTCTTGGTTTGGAGTTGCACAATCCACTCCTGGGGATCCAGTACCCCATGGGATCCAGTGGGTGATGGCAGACCTGCCCCTTCCATATCTCTGTCAAGGGGCTCCCACAGAGTAGGTGAAAAGTGGGTCTGGACAAACTGTAAGGGACTGGCGCATAGACGGTCTGAGTTGGCGGTCACAGCTAGGGTGAGATCTGCCCACCAGGGATAGTAGTTGTAGGAGGAATTGCAAGAGCCAGGTCCCATAAGCAAGAGTTAGGGTCAGAGTCAGGCCAGGATTGGAGACTGGAGATCAGAGGCAGTACCAGCCTAGAATCAGGGTCAGAGTTGGAGACCAAGTAAACTCTAGTCTGTGATTGCCCAGACAACTTCCCAGGGCATCCCCTGGGGTTAAATAGGGCAGTTGGCCAATCAGAGGGCCACAGGGTACCATCACTCTGGGTTTCTTGAGTGGTACGTCCTGGAGTGTCTACTCTCCAGAGTGCCCCAGTTGTATCTTTACAAGGACCCCTGATAGCGCTGTGGGAACATCAGTTGTCCCAGGCTCTGTAGACCTGGGTTCTAGTCCCTAGGACCTTACATCAGGTACCTTGACTGATCTTAGAATCAAGGACTTCATGAACAACATGTTCTTGCAGTGGTTGGACTCTATAGGGATGTGTTCTCAGTGTAGGGCTTTAGAAGTGAGAGGAGGAATACAGGTGGACTCTGAGGGAGCTGGAGCTTGAAGTTAATTGGGTTGTTTTGTTGCCGAATCTGATACAGGCTGAGAAATTGACAGTTTCATTTCATAAGAGGGTGTGTCCATGTGAGGGTGTTTTGTAGAAAGCCATAACTTTTGTCTTACAGAGTAGGCAAGGCCTTGTTGTCTTTGCTTGTCTGCTTGCTTTTTGTAGCCCTCTTTTGCCCTCCCAAGGTGTCCCTTCACCTCCTCTTGGATGTGATGGATGTGTTGTACTAGCTCTGAGGCTAATGGGTTGTGGGAGGATGTGGGTTGTTGTGGGTGAAATCGGGAGAGGTAATGATAATTGACAAAGAAGAGTATGTGGCCTGTGGGTGCATGGTCTGCATTATTATATGAAAATTTGGCATATGGTAACAGTGATGCCCAGTAGTTCTAATGATGGCTGGTGTAACATTGTATGCATTGCTCTAGGATCTGGTTGTTTCTTTCTCTTTGGCCATTAGACTGAGGGTGGTAGGCAGAGGACAGGTGTACATAGATGCCTAAAAGATGTATGGCCTCATGCCAGAAGCACCTAGTAAACTGAGGCCCCTGTTCAGAGGTGACATGATCTGGGAGGTCATAAAGACGGCCTACATTGTTTCGCCAGAGCCGGGGGGTTTCTCCTGTGGAGGGTAAACCCATGCAGGGAATGAAGTGGGCCATTTAGAAAAGTGATCTACTGCTGCCAGGATGGTCATGAAACCACTGGATTCCAGTAGTTCCACCACAACATTCAAGGAAGTGGTTCCCAGGGCCAAGGTGGGGGTGTCCAGAGGTTGGAAGAAAATTCTGGGTCTCTGGTGTGGGCTATGGTGCGGGCACACACCTGGCAGGAAGTGACAAGTATCTATTGTGGAGCTCATCTAGGGCCACTAGAACTACCAGGATGTCAGTTGGGTTTTATATTGCTCCAAGTGTCCCACTAGGGTGGAGTTGTGGCACAGTTGAAGAACGCCACTCTCGCAGGTCCTGGGGGGACAGAGATGTGTTCCTGTACGAATGTGATCCCCTCCCAGGTGTCCTGCGGTTTTCAGTCAGTGGCTATCTCGGTGGATGGAATTCCAGAGATTAATTCCCCCTGGAATTAATAAAGTTGCACTTGTTCAACTTCACCTGCATTCAGTGTCACAAAGTTATGAATGAAACAGGAACCCTTGGGTTCTGCCCAGATTCCAAGTGCATCCTGCTATCTACACTCCCCTGCAGTCTCTACTGGATAGAAGACAGTGTTGCTGTTTCTCTTTAACAGTTGTTGTGCCATCCCCCAGTGGTGGGTGAAGCAACTCTGATCTGTAGAGTGCTTTGGGGAGCTTTAAGCCTAAAAGTTGATGGGCTTATGGGGGGAGGGCCTTTCACCAGCAGAAGGAAGACAGTAGGCCGCATGGATGGTATTGTTGGTAGGGCCGGCGTTTATTTTAGCAACACACAAAAAAGGGATTGAATTATTAATGAGAGTCCACAACTATTGTGGGAGCAGCATTGTTACAGCCCGGGGAGATGCCGTGGCAGGGCCCCTTGGAGTGACAGTACCCCCTGGGAGCAGAAGAACCAGGGCCCAGGACAGGTGTGAAAGGAGGGGGCTGGGCAAGCAACTAGTAAGTGAATCCAGACAGAAGGGGAATCGGAAGATTCTCCTAGCGCTGCTGGCAGGGCAGAGACAGTGCTAGCTCATTGGAGAACCCAAGAAGAAATATGTTTGTCCCTCCCCCCACACATCATACACTAAAAAAGAGAATAGGGGGCCCCCTTGAACTGCTTGGGGCCCTAAGCCATTGCTAAGTCTCCTCATGCCTAGCGCTGGTTCTGCGGCCAGGAGTGGAGGCTGGACTGGAGCTGTGCATCCTGGGCCTGGCTCAGAGGGAGCCCCGTGCTATAGGTGATGTGCTGGGAACCCCAGCACTACCCACGCCAGTAACATGGCCCTGACCTGGCTGTGCGCCCTCCCCTGGGGAAATGGAAACTGGGGGGTGCAGGTTGGGTTCAGCACGGGCAGGAAGCTGGCCCTCCCCCTAGCCTGTTTTCTTGCCCTCCTCCATGCCCTGCCACCCAGGGCAGGTGCCTTCTCCGGCAGGAAGCCAGTCCCTTTCACACTGCTCCTCTGCCTTGGAGACCTCACGGCTGCCCCTGAGCACGAGAGAAGCCATGGCTTAGGGTTTCACTGTGCCAGCTGCTGGCAGCGGGACCAGCATGGGAGGGTTGGGGCATTCTGGTGGCCAGCCCTGGGAAGCATTACCGTGCCCTGGGCCATGAGGGTGGACCTGGAGCCTGCTAACCTGGAGACTCTGCATGTAAAGAGGTCCCATCCTAGCACATCTGCATATGGCAGCCCGCTGCTGAGCCTGGACACCATCCCTCAGTGGGATGGATCTATGGGCAGTCCTGCCCAGCCAGTGGGCTACGCCACATACACTGATACCCAGTGAGATCCACAAAGTGGCTAAAGAGGAGGCTTGGGGGTGCTCAGAGCAGCTGGCATTGAGCTGCCAGCTTACAAATCTGTTTCCAGTGCAGCTGGGCATCTGTTTCCTGCACTGTGCAAGCCCCACCTAGCCTGGGCCCATTTTCTGTCACTAAGAGAACTAAAATGGGAGCACAAGCACCTGCTTCCCAAGCCAGCTGCCACACTACAGAGGGAGCAGGGCTCTGAGGGCATTAGGAGCAGAAGAAAGACAAGGACGGCATGGGAAAAGCTAGCTTCTTCCAAGGGCTGGGCATGGAAGGATGGAGCTCAAAGATGTTGCATGGGCACAGAGCTTCCTCTGCTAGCAGTGCCAGCTCGTGCCAGGCATCAGGCATTGAAGAGGGATGTGCCTGCACTTGCGGTGGTCTCACCCAACACACCAAAGTTGGTCACTCCTGCTGACGTGTCCCAGGATTGTGTAGGAAATGCCAGCACGGACCCTCCGTCGATTCCCCATCCCTGCATCCTGCAGGGTGACCTTCCTGGAAGAGCTGCCAGCTGCTCAGGGCAGCACCAGAGGATGGCGGGACAGATGTGGCCCATGCCACGGACTGACCTTACATGAGGGGACAGCATGAGGGACCGTCTCACTCCTGCTGCACATGAGCACTTCTCCTCCTGACTACCAGCCCTAGGGCCCACACGGAGCTGACTGCAGGCTCTGCCCTCTGTGCCCATGTGCAGACACACTGTCACCTCCCCACACCAATGCCCTGTGAGTGAAATCTACTGAAATCCCTTCTGAGATCCCCTGCCACATGGGTCCACAGCAGGACAGACCCTACAGCAATGGGCACAGCCAAAGGGCCAGTGCAGAGATCCACCAAAACAACCATGCATTGGACTACAGGCACTGAACTCCCAAGGGCTGTATGGAGCCTGCAAACGGTCCCATGGGTGATGCTGGGTTGGGCTTCTCCCCATCCCTGCCCCAAGGCCTGTCTGGGCTAGAGCATCTTCTCCTTCCCAAGCCATTTTCCAGATCCTCCCATACACTCGACCCAGGTAACACGGGCAGCCTCTGGGCCAGAGCACTGACCCCGAGCCCCCAATCAGCAGTGCCCCTCAGCCAGCTAGAACGGGCTAAAGTTCCTTGACTCTCTGGCAGGCCAAGAAAGCTGCAGCAGTTTGGGTAGAGAAGTCCTGGTTTCGAGAGCTAACTCCAGGCCATTGTTGGGGGGAAGGGGCATGCTGGGCATGAGGAGTTCTGGTCCTGCCCAGGGAGCTGTGCCAGGCTGGTCTGTGCCACTGGCTGCTCCCCAGAAACCCATCCTGCTGCCAGGACATGCCTCACGCTGAGCCTGTTGCTGGGGGGAGCACTGAGAAAACCCAGCAGCACGCCCCACTCTGCTGTGGTGTGTCATAGCCCAGCCATGCTTTTTTGCCCATCAGCCCCCCAACATGCCAGCTCCAGTCCCTGTGGATATGCTTAGCCTATCCTGGGCTTCCAGCAGCCACGACACCTGGAAGGATCAGTGCACTGGCTACTGCCACAGCCAGAGTCCAGGTCCTGCTGCCCCCAACCCCGTACCCTGTCTCCCACGTCAGACTCATGGCATCAGCACTGAGCAGGCCATGCAAAGCTATGTCCCAGCAGTTACCCACCACCCCTGGCTTCCACAGGACAGAGCAGTAAGCAGCTCAGATATCTGCATCTCACTCACAATCCCATGGGGTTCATTGTTTCAGCCACTCCAGCTTTCACTTCTGACCACCAGCCTGTCCCCTCTCCGCCCCACTGATTGCTCCTATCCAGGGCCTCGGCCAATGTCCTGACTGACTGATTGAGGGATGCCAAATGCCTGTGCTGCTCAGCGCTGGCGGGGCAGCACCCTCATTCGAGGCACACAAGCAGCTTTGGCTAATGCTCCGCCTCTAGGCAGAGGATGCTGCCCCTGATGCCAGTGGGAGGTCCTGCCATAGTGAGGAGCGGGGTAGCTTTCCTAGCACGCTTTGCTTAGACACCAGCAGTCACTCAGGCTAAGGAGAGCTTGGGGAGTTCTTAGTGGCATGGCCTCTGGATGGCTCCTCTCCCGCCACCTGTATGGAGCCTGTCTGTCTCTGGGCCACACAACTCTGGATTCCTCAGATATGGTTGCAGCAAAGTCCTTGGGAAATGTCGCTTTCAGTTACCTCTGCAGCCTGAGGGCTAGTTGCTTTCCTGCTCCCCCTTGGTGCAATTCCCCACACATAGCACCTCACCCTTGAACAGAAGTGCCTCTCAGGCCAGAGACACCCCTCCATGCAGCCATCTCTGGGGTACAACGCAGCCACAGTATAACATTACAGCAAGCCCACACAGGCAGCGAGGGGAAAGGGCACTCCAGCCAAGCTGCAGGGGCGATTTATGGAGGCAGCAGATGTCTCCTTATCCCAACTCTCCTGGGTCTCCCTGTCGGGTGGGGCGGGGGAGGAATCTCTTGCTGACTCCAGGTAAGGAGTTCAGCAGCCCCCAACCACCTCTGGGGACCCAGGGTTTCCCGGCCTGTCAAGCTTCCCCTCTCAGGTCTTTAGTCAATACAGTTGTGAGGCCAAGGTGAGTGCTGCCCCATGGCCCAGGCCTGGGGGTGAGGTGGGAGGAAGCCCCACTCCCCTCCCCCATCACTGCATCATAAAGCAGAACTCATGAGCCCTGTCTGCGTGTGACTGCCTGGCTGGGCATGTGCCATGAGCCACGGCTGAGGTGAGGTCCCTGATCCCAGAAAAGACATTCCCACCTCCCCAGGTCGCTGAAAACGAAGCACAGACACTAGGGTTCAAAGCAGAAGAGCATGTATTGCAAGCAGCCACTGCGGAATGCCCAGGCCTGGCGCCGCCAGAGCGCGTCCGAAGGGCCTTCCCCCCACAGGGAGCAAAGAACAGAGGGTGTCAAAGCAAGCCCAGCCTCCGTGGGGCATACGCTGTCATGCAAAGGGCGCCAGATCCCATCCCGGCAGCATGAGGAGACTGCCCAGTTGCGCCCAGCCAGCCTCACCCACACATCTCAATGGGAATCTGATCCCCCAGGCTCTGAAAGGGGGTGCAGGTCCTCATCCTGGGGAAAGCAGAAAGCTGGGATCATAGAGAACAAGTGGCTATATTTCTCCAAAGGAGCCCCCGTTTACCTCCATCTCAGTACAATGCGAGCTCAGTGCATGGGTTCGAGGCCCACAGTGAGCAGAAATTGTTTTTTTCAATTTTTCCTTAAAAAAACTCCCTTCGGCGGGGTTGGGGGAACCGTGTAGGGAGGGGGAAATGTGTATTACCCACAGCCCCATTCTGCCTGCCAGTGGGACTCCTCCAGGTGTTAGGAGGGAGAAGTGGATCATGAAGAAGGGATTTACCACTCCCCTCCAAAAGTCACTTGCATGCAAAAATCCAGAATCCCAGCAGGAAAGATCGGAGGAGGGTCCCCTCACTGAGAGATTCCTATAAAGTCAGGCTCCAGGAAGCAGAAGCCAGAGATGGCTCTTGCATTCAGCGTGGCCTCCCCGGGGTCTCTGGGGAGCTCTGGTCAGCTCTGGGACAAGTAAAAACTACTTCAAACCAAACCCATGCAAGGTGGCTATTTGCTCATGTGTCTGACTGTCTGACTGTGGTTGCCAGTCTCCGAGGCAACAAAGTTCCTCTCCTCCTCAGAAAGGGGAAAGGGAAATGAATGCTGGGGCCATGTGGGCCCTCCCCACATTGTGTTCCCGCTCCCTCATCTCTCGGCCTCCATGGTCACATTGGCCTTCTGTTCTGCCGTGGCTTGTTGGGAGACTGTGGCGGGCCAGCCCGATGGCTGCGAGGGCGGGGGCGAAGTCCACATGCTCTGCTGTTGCTGGCTGGAGGGGAGAGCTGCAGGCCAGGCTGGGTTGAAGCCTCCGGGCTGGGGGAGCGGTGGGGGTGGGGGAGGAGGGGAGGTTGCCATAGATGCTACAGGGCTGCTGCTGTGGAAGCTCTCGGAGGCCTTGAGGCGGGAGAACATGGTGAGGGCGTCGGGGAAGTTGGGGGGCGTGGCGGGCGTGTTGGCTGGAGTGCACATCTGCAGGGGAACAAAGAGACAGAAGCTAGTCAGAGACACAGCCCTTCACCCCCAGGGCCAGACAGTGCAGTGCACAGCCAGTTCTGGAGCAGAGCGTGGGCGCAGTGTAACAGCACGGAATACCCCAACAGTCATGAGGGCGAGAACTACGTCCAAGGGAGGCTGCAGAGGCGGTTAGGGAGGCTGACTGCAGGAGGCCGTTAATGACCCAAGGGCTCAGGGTCTCCCCCAAAAGCCAGCAGCCCAGGACCCCCAGCACCACACAGGGGCATCAGTGCTAACTCGGCAAGAGCACCAGCAGCTGGATTGCCAGAATAGTTCCCTGCCACACCTGGGCCTTTCCTGGGTGGTCTCTACCCAAGCGCTAGCCAGGTCCAGGCAGGCAGGGCTGGGGGAGAGCTGGGGCAGGCCAAGCAGCTGGAAGAGGGCACCAGGAATGGAACATTTATCTGAGGCTTGTCTATGCTGGGAAATTAATCAGCATAATGAGCCCCCAGTAGTTATACCAGGGTAACTCCAGGAGCTACAGTGCCCCCCGGGGAGTGCTGCTAGCAGAACTACGGCAGTACTGGCATGCTGGCGCATTCCTCGTGCAGCCCACTGCTGAATCTGTGCGTCAGTTTGATGCCTGTGGAAGCAAGGGGCTCGTAGCCCTAGCTCGAGCTGGGCATGGTGCACGGTTCTGCTGGGCAAGCTCTGCTGGGGTCTCTCTATCCCAGTGACTCTCAAACTTTATTACTCGTGCCCCCTTTCACATAGCAAGTCTCTGAGTGCGACCCCCCTTATAAATTCAAAACACTTTTTTATATATTTAACACATTATAAACCCTGAGGCAAAGCGGGGTTTGGGGTGGAGGCTGACAGCTCGTGACTCCCCATGTAATAACTTCATGACCCCTGAGGGGTCCCGACCCCCAGTTTGAGAACCCCTGCTCTATCCTACCACAGCCCCCTGCAGTTCCAGTCCTGGGCTCCCCCCACACCCAGACACACATAAAGCTCTGCCAAGGTCACACAGGCCTGCTATGCCTCTACTGCTGCCTTGTGGAGTCAAGGCTCTGCACTCCTCTCCTGCTCTGCCTTCCCAGCAGCACTGGTCTTCGACAGAACCTGGAGCTGGCTAGGAGCCACCGCAAGGTCAGGCAGGTCCCTGTGGCTTCCCTGTCACTGCGTTTGGGAAGATGTGGCCTCCACAATCCACAGCAGTAGTGGGAAGACACTGCAGGCCTCTGTCTCCCCACAGCTGGCACTGGCAGGGACCGTCCAGGGTGCGAGGAGCACTCGCAGAACTTGGGGCCGCTGCGTCCCTGACAAACTTGCCAGGAGCTGTCGTCTTCCCTTACCACTGGGGCAAGAGTGCGACTGATTTGTGTTAGCCCAACCTGAGCCAGAGAGGATCCCAGCATCCAACCCCTGGGCATCACAGGCAGCACCCAACCCTGAACTCCATGGCAAGCTGCAATCAGTAATTGCTACCACAACACCTCCCCCTCCAGGGCTTTAACAAAGCCTGTCAAGGTCGAGGTATTCGGGGGTCTCATCACTCAGCAGTCAAATGCATCCACCCCTGGGGCATAGCCCTGAGCGGCAAAGCAGCACCTCACCACAGTCTGGGATGGGAAGTGAAGAGCACCGTACCTAATTGAAACTGCAGGGGGTGGATTTGGGGAGGAATTCTGTCCAAACGCTGACATGAACATTCACATTAATACCCAGATGGCAGCTCGCACACGTCTGTGCGCAGCTTGTGAGTTGTGCTAGGTTCGCACTAAGCATTACACTGTTATTATTTGAGAAAACCGTCTCAGAGCCTTACTCCACAAGGGTGCAGGGCAGCCATTTTATGTTTCATCCTAAAGCCCTATGCAGGACAGCACCCACTAGCACCGCAGTGCACTCAGCACTGCCAGCAGAGAGTGCCCCCTACTGAACCATGCTGCTTGCTGCAGCACTGCACCCTGTAATGCCCTGGGATCCGCACTAGGAAGGGAAAGGGCCCCTAGCTCTGCACTTGGGACAGCACTGACTGCATAAGGAGAAGTCCCCCTACTGAGCCCCCATCCCCGTCCCAGCAGCACAGTGTCCACTAGCACTGCACAGGAGCCAGTGCTGACTCAGAACGCCCCCAATGCAGAGATTACATCACTCGCCATTCTGACCAGTGTCCGGGGGTGGCCAGGCGAGGCGCTGCAAGGTGCCCCACACGCTGCACTCAGGAGGGGCTGAGACTCTGCTAGGTCCTGGCACGGGGGCTGTAGTGGGGGCTGGGGTGGGCGATTGCACCTGCAGCCCCCTCCTCAGGTGGTGCAGTGCCCACGGCAGCAGCTTCCCCACAGGTTTGTGCAGACAGGTAAGCGGCTTGGAGCAGGCGCTTGGCAGGGGTGGGTGATGGAGCCAGCACATCTGGGTGGCTCCACCAGGCTGCCAGTTCCTATCAAGGCTGCTCCCTGCAAGAAGCAGTTATTTCAGGCCACCAAGAACTAATCCTCTTTCAAGAGCTTATGTCAAACGTCCCAGACAGGAGCTGTACATGGTACCCTTGAGATGCAGCCCCTCCCTGCACCCTCATCCCTCCTGGGGACAGACCCTTCGGGGGTGCCCATGAGGGGTAAGTTGGGGCCTCAGCCCCACTGTGGTTTATGACATATGCCAGGGGCCCTTCTGCTGCACAGAAAGATCTTTAGGAACTGTCAATACAACTCCATTCCCCCAGTCCAAATGCCCTGACCCCCAGGCGTATGCTCAGCCCCTGCTGCCTATCACCCAGCTCATAGCAGGATCCCCCTCCCATCTAACCAGCTGGGGACACATCACTCAGTTTGGGAAGGACGGGGGAGGTGGCCCCCCTGCCTGAGAGTCCCTGCTCTGGGATGGACTGGACTCCAAAGCCAGGGCTCCCCCTAGCCTGCGAGCTTGTGCCACCCCACAAATCAGCTGGCCAGGACACCATCTCCACACAGCCACCCCTGCCCTGAGCTCATGGTCTGCAGCTCAACGAACTCCAGGGTGTCCAGCCCCATGCAAGACTGGGCTTTGTTTCCTGCTGGGGATGGGAGGGAGCAGTGAGCTCATCCCCACCTCCTTGGCTGCCAGCACTGGGGGCTCTTTGCAGCGTGGCTCTTCCTGGGTGCTCGCTCTGCATGCTCATTGCATGCTCCAAATCCCTGATTGCCCCAGAGAATGGCAGAGTCAAATGAGGACACGGCAGTCAGCAAATCCCAGGGACCTATCTGCAAAGGCAGATTACAGGCTGCCCAGGCACGAGAGTTAAAGGGGCAGAGCACAGGGACCCCAAGGGCTGCTGGGGGGAGATTTAACAGGGAAAAGCATTGGGGAGAGGATAAGGGGGGGGTCATAGGCTGTTAAGAAGCAAATTGGCAGGGTGCTGGTCAGCCCAGGGGCTGCTGGGAAGAGAGATTTAAAGGGAAATAGTGTGTGTGTGTATGCCTGTGAGTGTGTGTCTATGCCCGTGAGCACATGTGTAAGCAGGCATTTGGGAGAGCATACATGCGTTTCTGCACGTCTCTGTGTGTTTGCACATGTCCATGTATCTGCAACGTTACAAGTGCAGGGTCCCTCTGTTCTCGCCTGTCCTGCCAGCAGAGCCCAGCTGCAGCTCCCAAGGAGGGGCAGGGTAGGTGCAGAGCAGACTGGTTTGCCGTGGACTCACAGTGGAACCAACGCCAGGACCCACAAGGTCCTTTTCTCTCGGGGGCGGGGGGGTCAGTTCCTTCTCCTGGACTCCATTCAGCCCACCTGCCTCAGGGGCGCTGCTGGGGGTAGGGGCTCCCCTGGAACCGAGTGGCCCAACCAAGACATCAATCTTGCACTGCTGGGTTGTGCGGACCCGCTGCTGGGTGCACGTTAGGCCCAGGCAGCCAGGAGCCCTGCTCAGCGGGGCAGGGAGCATTAACCAGCCACTGCCCCTCTGTCTGGGATGCCACTTGCCTGCCCCTCACCTCACTCAGCACATGGCGGCCAAGTGCTGCTGGACCCATGCAGGGGAGGCAGGGGTGGCTCTGTCAGGGCCCGGGGTTCTGTGGGAGGCTGCAAGAGCCCCACCACCTGCAGGCTGCTCTGTTGTTCCTCAATCGGCCTCCAGGCGGAACCCAAGAGCAGTGCAACCTCCCCCTGTCCTGGAGCCTGCTCATTGGGGCTCGGCTCTGCTGCAGCAACCCAAGAGACAGGCCAGGAGTTGCCGCCCGAGTTGCTGTCCCCATGCGGAGTTGCTGTCCCCATGCCGTTGGCCCAAGGGAGGAGCTGATGATGCTGAAGGCATCAGGGCTCTCACAGGCCCTCCCGCCCCCCCGCCCACATACATTCCAGCCCCATCTCCAGAGCCAGTCACCCTCTCTGTGCTGCCTGGAGCAGGGCCCACTTGGCAGCAGCTGCCTCTGCTGTCTGGCGGGACTGTTTGCACCCAGCAGGGGAAATGGCTGAGCTGGCTTTGCCATCCCAAATCCCTGTCCCTGCCGCTGGGCCACTCACCTGAGCCCTCCTGTGGTGGGGCAGACAGGACAGGTGCCATCGGCAGTGCAAAGAGCAGAGCGATGCGAAGCCTTGACCACCTGGCCCCTTCAGGGTCTCCAGGCCAGAGAGCATCACAGCTGCCTCCATGGAGCTGGCAGCTCTTCCAGGCACCGCTGGGAGCTCCCGTAATACTGCGGTTCTGTGCAGCCACTTTAGTGTCAGGGGTGCGGGCTGCACTGTGGGCTCTCCTGGGACCCAAACTTCCCCAGCCAGCAGCAGAAAGGGCCTGGCTGGTTAACCGCAGTGCAGGGCAATGGGATTAGCCCCAGCACGCAGCAGGAGGGGCAGGAAAAAGCTACATTCCTGCTCTGGCTGCTCATTCCAGCACAGTAGCTCATGGGACATTCAGTGCCACCACAAACAGCAGTGGGCCACCAACACCCACCTGTGGCCAGTGCACTGAACTATGCTGGACTCCATGGATGCATTCACCTCCAGCACCACCCACAGACGGACTCTTGGGAGAAAGCTTCCCACTGGGCAGAGCAGGGTTCAGTTTCCTGTCAGGCACCTTCCTGGGCTGGGGGACTTGATGGAGCTAGCCAGCTCACGGCTCTCTAGCTCTCAGGGAGGCTCTCACAGCAGGAGACCCAGGAGGGGAAGGGAAGGGTAGCCCATTAATGGGGATGAGAGGCCAACAGGAGTGATTCTGGTTCAGCTCCAAGCTGCTGGGTGCAGGCCCTGTTCCCATCGCTTCTCTGCCTGCTTCTCCTGCACTCAGACCACCAAGGATCAGCCTTCTGGACAAGCCTGGCTTTGCTCTGAGTGTCCCCCTCCCAGCCCCTTCCTCTATGCCTGCCCCCATCTCTGCTCCCTCCCACCCGCTACGCCTGCCCACCCTCCATCCTTCCCTCCTACTGCAGTCTCTGCTTTGCATTATCCGACAGGTGAAAGTTACAGCTTTGTTCTCCTCCCATTTCCCTACAGAGCACCCTCCACCTTACATGGCACACTGCACGCTGATGTACCCTGTCTTGCAGGCCTCGTTTACTCTTACCCCAAATAAGCCACACTGCCTGTGGCCTTTGGGTCCCCCCAAGCGATGTTTCCAGAACACAGCCCATCTCCAGCTTCTCTCGGCAGGAAGCGTCCTGCCCCTCCGCTTCCCCTGCCCCGGGCTTTGCTGTGTATTTCTGCCCTCCCTCCCGGAGGGGTGAAACAGAGGCCTGGACATTAGCAGCATCAGCCCAGCTGTACAATGCCGGTGCTGCTGCTGCACTGATTTAGCAGAGGGAAGGGTCAGGGAAGCACTTACCATCTGATGGTGATGGCTGTAGGGGATGTTTGTTTCTTGGAAAAAAGCACTGAGCGCAGTCTGCAAAAGAGGAAGGAAGAGATTTATCATGTGACTGGGAACAAGGCGCTCTCTCCCACCTGGCCCTCTGGAGCGCAAGCCTAGGCTTTGGTCTAGCTCCCTCATTCCCAGAGTAGGGCTCTGGGATCGGGGTCCTGGGGCACAGCTCTACTCTCGGCTCAGCAGGAGTGGCTCTCGACTGCCAGCCTCCTGCTCTCTGTTGGTGGGTGGGGCTCCTGGGGGTGAGCAGGGCAGCAGAGAAGAAGCCCACCTGGTGTGTGTGAAAGCAAAATCATCCCTCCATTTGCCACCAAACTCCAGATTCTGCTTCACTTCCAACCCAACTCATGCAATCAGAACACTGCAACCACCCTGAAATAGCCCCTTTGGGCACTGGCCTCCATGCCGTGCAAACACACGCACAGCCCCCTTAGTCAGCACATGCCATGGCTCCAGAGAAACCCCACCAGCCTGACACTTCTTCTTAAAAACACATGCACACCGCTGCATGTGGAACAGCTCCAAGGGCCCCTGCAGAGCAAACAGTGTTTGCCGTTTAGTTTCACAGACAGATGCTGCACATATGGACAGACTTCACTCACTGATGAAATGCAGCCACTTCTGGGGTGGAGCCCAGCACTAAATTATGCAGCAGTTTAGCACAGAAGTGTAGAAGACTACCAAATCCAACTGGGGCTCTAGGGAGAATTTAGATTAGTGGAATGTAATTACCCAAGCTTGAATGAGACAAGGAGACCAGGGTGAGCACTCCTACGCTCACGGAAAGTGCCAGGGGATTTATAATGACCACAAGCAGTTAGGACCTTGCTGTTAAGTCTCACCTCCAGCAGCACAGCACCCCCTCACACCAGGCTGAGGCACTGATGTAGAAATCCCCATTTAGCTGGGAGTTTGAGAGACTCTGGAGAATTAAACAAACAGACCAGGGAGAGGGTTGGATGGAAGGGGTTGGACACTCCTCTCCCACTATGTAAATCTGGAGTAACTCCAGGTACGTCAGTGGTTCACACTGTATAAAAACAGAGATGAGAGAAGAATCAGGTCTGTGGTGTTTTACTGTATGTCCCTGGTGCAGTGTGTTTTCATCGTATTGTTAACTGATTTCTGTAGCAAGTTTTACCACCCTTGCAGCATTTTACAGAGTCTCAAACAATATCCCTATAGGAATCAATTAAACCACCCTCCAAAATGCAGCCACTTCTGGGCTAAACCACAGCAGCTGTTGACAGCAACGCTGCAGAATAGTTCAGGGACAGAAGTGAACAGTGTGCCATGCCCAGTTAGTGCAGAGGTGCCAATGTTTGCAATACTAAGGGCCACAGTGGCATCTGCTTGGCTAGCTGCTTGTCTAAGCCCATGGTGTGGGGTAACAGGTGTGCCTCTCTCCAGAGGTAATATGGGGGGACAGAGGATGGGCTCCTACCGGATAACAGACTAATATTCATATGCTGCTCTCTGGCTCCTCCTATAGGCAAACTGGGAAAGTTGAGGGTCTCCATACCTGCTGGCAGGTATAGTTTGCTTATACCTCTGGGGGTTCAATAGCATGCCCCAAACTGAGCAGTCTGGCCTTTCCCTACACTCCCCAACTGTGATCTCTTTATTGTGTGATGGCAGGTATGTGAAGGGGGAACTGAATGTGAACACACCTGGGGTTACCTAATAGAGGAAATGGGCTCAAAGTAGGTAGCCAGGACCAAGCTTTGGGTGCTTGCCTGAGGGTCTGTCTATACTGTAATCACTGGGTGTGATGATAGCCCTGAGCTAGCTTTAATCCCACTAGTTCAGGTCTTTGTGGCTGTGAAGTTGTGGCAATGTGTTAGCATGGCCTCGGCCCAAGGCTAATTGTGCAGGTTCTAGGTGGGTTTGTACAGCCCATGCTGAGAACACATCGCTGCAGTTTCGTTGCGCTGGGACCTCACCTAGTCTGGGTACGGCTATTCAAACTGTAATTATACCGTGATTACATGGCAGACATGCCTTAAAACAGGGGCTGGGGCCCTGTCAAGAGGAACTGCAGAGGGTAGCTTATCAGTTGAGAGAAGTCACGTGAGCTGGGGTGGACGGCTGAGGTGAGGCTGGGAGCTCAGGTTTTATGGGAGCTGGCTACCAGCCAGTTGGTTGGTCTAGTAGTCGTTTAACTGGCTTGTTACATTCTCGTAAATGTTAACAAAACTCAGAGAGGGAAAGGCAGTTACTGCTGAAGGAGACTAGGGAGTTTAAGGGTGTTTTTTTGGTCCCAAACCTTTGAGGGGAATATGGTTTCCGTTAAGGGCAGGCACCCTCTGTTGGCTGAGCTTCTGAGGCCCTACACTCAAGTTGCTGGCATTTGGCTGTTTGGATGTAAAGTGACAATTTTTAAATGCTATATCTGATCAATTGCAAAATTCCAGGCAACGTTCTAGACCTCAATGGGTAGAACCCTGTTGATTTGGGGGAAAAGTGGAAAACTGAGAGGGTGAAAATAGGAGACATATGGAGCCCCTGGCATCTAGTTGGCAGACCTCTTAGCTGTAATCACGTCTGAAATTGTCAGTGGATCAAAGAACTGGTGGATGGAGCCATTAAAACCTTCTAGCAGAACAATAACCCATCTCATCTCTGCCCTCCTCCCAAGGACTTTAAAATTCTGACACCCAGAAAGGAAATAAGAATGGGGGGTGGGGAGAATGGAAGGCACAAAGAGCCTCTGGCACGGTGGAAAGGGTCAGTGGGGAGAGGCTCCCAGAGACCCTGGCATGGGGGGAAGAGTGAATGAGGAGGAGTCCCTAGAGCCCCTGGTGGGGTGGAGGGGCCCCCCAAACCCCTCCAGTAAGGCTAAAAGTGTTCAGCAGTTAATAATGGCTCTTTGTGCTCCCTGCTGAGCTGCCTCCCAGCAGCAGGGTGAGTGCTCAGCCAGCAGGGAAGTCGGGGCCAAAGAGAGTAAAGGAGGCTTCGTTCACAGCCTGCTTAAAGTCTGCTCCAGGCTGGGGGTGGGAGGAGCGGACACCAGCTGCCCACCTCTCCCTTCTGTCCAGGGGGATGAAAGATCCTTTGGAGCAGGAGAGAAAAAGGAGACAGTCCCTGGCATGGGGAGATTGGAGGGCCCAGAGCTCTTGGCATGTGGCCATGGGGGCAATGGAGGGCCACAGTTGCCCTGGCATAAGGGAGGAGGTGGGGGTCTGTAGCAAGTCCCTGCAATACTTGGGAGGTGGGAGGGTGGCCCACAGGGAGTGCCTGGTGTGTGCAAGGAGCTCGGACACAGAAGCTTGGAAGGGTGAGACTCCCTGGTTTTAGTTAATTTAAACAGGACTCCAGGCACTGTTTGATCCTGGTGCCCACTGCTACTAAATGCATCTGGCAGAGTTACTAGTCTTCCTGCCTTTCACCAGAGAGGCCTAATAATTGCTCGTTAGCTGTGTTCCCCAGCAACAGAACAGGCAGTAGGTCAGTTCAGCAGTTGGAGGGCGAGCACGGGCTGCAGTTTCAGAGTCTAGGGGAGAAGGGCAGCAGGATGTGGCCACTGGGCAGGACTGCAGTTTGCCCTGCCTTACAGCAACAAAGGAATGTAAGTGGGTGAAGTGGATGGTCCAGACATGAATCTAGTCACGACACAGAAGTGCATGCACACATGCAAAATGAAGCAACTAATCCTCTTCTCGTTCACTCTGGTTTCACCCTGGTGCAGCCCCACTGACTTCAGCGGTGTCTCTCCTCTTCCTCTCCCCCCAGGTAATTTACAGCAGCAGAAGGGAATCGAGCCCTAGGAATTATTGTGAGCTCTTATATTTCACAAACAGCCCCATGTGTGCTCTGTAAATATCTCAGCAAAACCTTTTTCTGGTCCTTCCACTGGCTGGGTGGAGTTACTGATCCTGGCCCCTCGACAACAGCCTGGCCCATGAGGAGAGTAACCCACCAAGAGCGGCTCCTGAACGTACCCCTCCCTGAGCTCTGGAAAGCCACCAGTCTAATCCAAGGATAGAAGGCCTCCACCAGGAGGAGGAGCACTGGGAACAGCCAATCCCCTGGTGGCACACACCCTATCCCACCCCCTAAACTGTGGCAACAAAGTTGACATCATTGCAACAGCAGCAAACTTAAAAAAAAAAGAAAAAAAAGGCACACAGAGAAAAATCTGCCCCGGTTTCTGTATTCAAATGGGAGCGAATTTAGGGCTAGTGAAAGAGCCAGTGATGGAATCCTCAAAATACCCCCAACTCCCCGGAACCACCCCATTCCCTAGAGACAGAAAAATGTTCCTTCAAAATGAATGGTTTCCTTCTCAGGCCTTTTTTAACGTGTTATAGGCTGTGATCCTCTTACACGGATACAATCTAACTGTTTCCCAACCTCCCGCCCCACAAGCGTGTGTTCTCTTTGGTGATGTTTCCCTCCCCACTGATATGAGACACCTACTGGGAGCTCCTGGCCTGCTGGATCTGACAGGGCTGTATGGAGACTTGCAGGACACTGAGAGCATCATGTAATATGGCTGGGGACCATGCAGTGTTCTGACACCATGGCAGTGCATCACAACACAGTAATGTTGCATTGCACAAGGATGTCAACAGGTGGGTTTGTCCCAGAGGATGCACGGTTTGAACGTGCTTCACCTACCAACAGTTACCGACAGGCAGGGCCAGGTTCTACTCTCAGGTACATTGGGATGAATCTGGAACAATTCAATAGACTTGAGTGAGTCTCCTCCTGAAGTACACCACTATGATTGAGCACATGGGATCCCTGAAATATCATCTTTGCTGGCAACAGATTAAGCTTCACTCATTGGGAAATGCTGGATAAATCCCTTCCGGAGACCAGCCTCTGATCAGGCCAAAGTCAACAAACATTTTACAGAGGAAATTACCAACAATCCCCAGCTCCAGTGAATCAAGAGCACCCAGCCCCTTGTTTTGTCTGTCAGCTTTTCTGTGAGCCTGCGTGCGTTACCGGGTACCAGGGCTCTTATGGGACCAGAATTCTCCTCTGATGTGAATGCACAGATTTGGAAATTCCCAAATAGCCCAGAGAGGCTGGGTGGCAAAATGACAGGAGCCCAGAAATTCACTACTAACCCTTACAATGCTGAGAACAAGTGAAGCTCACCCCAAAGCAACTAAAGATAAGTGTGCTTGTCCTCAGACAAATGCCTCCTACAGCTCCCCCAAATGCTGATCCCTGCTCCCTCCCATCAAGATCACCTTCCGGTTTCCCTGCCGCAGAGCAGCCCAACTTGGCCTCTCCACCACTGCTGGTTCCCCTCCCTGCTGTGCACCCCAACCCTGCAGAAGGAAATGCCCCCTCATTAGTATGATGTGCATTAACCACAGGGCCCAGAAACCAAGTCACGGATCAGGACCACCATTGTGCTAGGCACTGTACAAATGCAGACAGCCCTTGCCCCCAGAGAGTTTGCAATGTATGTTCATGTGATCCAGTGCAATCTGCCTCCCAGTAGCTGGAAACACTTCTCAACCTCCAGATCCATTCCCTCCAGCCCTTAAATGAACACAGCCCAGGTGTCACATGCTTGGAAACAGCACAGTGTTCAAAGGTTAAAGCACTACCCTGCTGCATGGAGCAGTCCGGAAGGGCTGTAAATGGGGCAGATTGTATGTATTTAAGGGCTTTGTCTAGGTGGGGAAATTTACCAGCATAACTCTACCAGTGTAATGATACCACTCTGGTTAAACCGATATAACCCCAGAAGGATATCCTTATTCTGATATCAAAGTGTCCACACAAGAGGTGATACTGCTGTAACTAGACTGGTAGAATTACAAGAGTAGAGTTATGCTGGTAAATTTCTCCTCGAGACAAGCCCAAAGATGCAGCAGGAACAGCCAACTCCTGTTGCTTTGCCACCAGACCCTCCGGCTCATTTCAGCTTCGTTGTCAGGCAATTTATTACGTTGAAATGTTAAACGGGAATGGACCATCCTGCCCAAAGAAAGTGGGAGCATCAGCTGCCAGCGAAACACTGGTGGCTGAGCCACGCTCTCTGTCCCTGGGCCATGGTGTGATGTAGGAGTGGCATGGTAATAATGCTCTCGGCGCACAGCTCATGGGATCATGGGTTACGGAGTTCTGAGTAACAGGAGCAATGTGGTCCCCCAAGTGAAAGAGCCTGTATGCATCAATACCCTCAGAGTGTGATTCTACCACCTTTACACTGAGCAATCCCTTGCTGCAGCAGTAATGCTTCTGAAACAAAGGAGACCACTCAGTGGACCAGGTCCTCAGCAGGTGTAAATTAGCACAGCTCCACAGAACTCCACGGAGTCATACATGCCCAGGAGCTGGTCCAGCCTGGAGAAGGGCACCTGGGAAAGGGGCTGGAGTAACAATACTCTGCAGATTGAGGGGATTTGGAGTACCCAGAAGACAATACTCCTAGAGCAGAGCTCTGAGAAGGGGGCATGCTCAGCAGCCATTTTGCAGAGGGAATTATCTGACCATTTTGCACCAAAAGTGACTGGTAACTTGTCCCATTGGGTTGTTTACAGCTAAGCTTCCTCTGAGTCATGCGAGTGCCAAACCAGCACGGGAGACCCGCAGCCAGCACACTGCTGTTTCCACTTGTGCAATTTGCCAAATAGTGGCAAGTTTCTGGAAAATGTAATTGAAACAATAACTTTCTGTCGCAAGTTCCTACTCCTGGTGCTTCACCTGTAAAAGGTGGTAGGGTCTGATCCTTCTCTCACATCTGTCTTACAATGTCCAGTCGGGCTGCTCATGATTTACACTGGTGAACAGAATCAAGGTCATGCTACACATGTAAATGTGGCCAATATTTCTTTTTGCAAAATCTGCAAATATGCAGGTGTGCTTGCCTTGTGGGTGTCTCTCTCCGTGTGCATAGACAGTGCACAGAGAGAGAGCGAGATATTCATTTGTTTGGATTTGCACACACACAAATACAGTCTGATTTTGACCAGCAGCCTCTGATTTTGCACCCAGAAAACCTGTGACTACAGTATCTGGCTGTCTGAACTACCTAATCAAACCAGCAGCGCAGGGAGTCAAATGACTCCATGCTATAAAATACACCCAGAATTGTTTCTTTTATACATCAGGGCTGTAGTGCATATGGAACAAGGGACGCCCCAGCCACGCAAATGTGTGTAAAAGAAACCTCTTGCTCTCTACACTGACTCAAACCTCGTTCTGCGTCACAGAACAGACACGCTAATTACAACAGTGTCATTAGTGACAAAACCATGACACTGAGCTGCAAAGAGCTGCTGGTGCCACATGGAAAACATTTTGTTTGGACACAGCCCTCCCTGCTACATCCCCTGAGCATGCACACACTCCCATTCTTTACCACCAGAGAGCTTTGCAGGACTACTCTGCCTGCACAGTCCGCCTGCATGTTCCCCACCTGAAGCTGTAATCCCGTGTGTGACATCACAGTCACTTCCCCAGCAATCACTGCTGATGTCACAGAGGATCCTGACTCCAGGCTAGAGGAAAAAGCAGCTGGAGCCAATTAAGTTTTAACCAACAAAATCTCTTCTCCTGGTGCTGCCTTAGGAATCAAACCCCAGGAGACAGGAACACAGGAAAGGCCAGACTGAGGCTCTTCAACCCATAGCCACTAAGGGGCATCATTCTGCCTGCAGGGAATGGGAAGGTGTTGGGGGAGTGACATAAGGTCAGTTATTACTATGCTCCCACCAAGTATAGGTGAGCATGGAAAGACCGCCCCAGCAGTGCCAGAGCTCGCCCCAATACTGCATGTATGCCCTGTGTTCCTTCCACCTCCCTTTAAAAGCAAATCCACTCCTGAGCGGGGCCCACAAAGGGGTGGTGGCCCCTGCGGATCTGCTACAGCCAGCCCGGGGAAACCTTGACCATCGGAGAGCAATGAAAACCAGTCCCACTTTAATAACACAGGCAGAAGACAAGCACACCCCATATACAGGATACACCCCTGCTAAATAGTACTCACATGCATGGACAGCTGTCCATACAAACACACACGACATATATACACTCCTACACACGTATCTAATACACACAGAGCTGTACACATATACCCCATCCACATACACACACACACACACACACACACACACAATTCACACCAACACTAAAACAGCACCGGGAGTGACAGTACTGATGGCATCTCCATTCCCAAAAAGGGTTAGAGACAGAAAAGCCACCCCCAGCCTAGGGCGGCTGACCAGTGTGGGCCTGACAAACAGCAACACCATGACAGCATGGAGCATTCCCCATCAGTAGGTGTGCTGAGCACACGCACACAGCACACACATGTATGTCTGTCAGGGTAGCACAGAGATGCTGGCATAGGCAGCCGTATTCCAAACAACTCCCAGTTCCACCACCCGCTCCCTGAACAGTGGCGGAACGCCCAGCCATGGTGCCTGCCATTCTGCCATACCCTGGGGCACCTGCAGCAGTGGGCGGAAGCTGAGGCCCGTTGGATGTGCCCGGGATTAGCCTCCTAATGGGCAGGATGGGGGTACATGGCACTGGGGCCTCCGAGGCACTCTGCTTCCCAGATTCACTTCATGGTAGCCTGCTGAGAACCCCTGTGAACTTGCTCTGGACACAGCAGCCAGGCGGGCAGATCAGATGGCTAGGCTCATTCCCTGGGCACAAGGCTTGTCCTGGACTGACCCCCCAGCGGCACTGCCCAGGCCCTGGAGCCCCACGCCCAGGAGCTCCTGCCTCTAGCGTCCCCTTAGGCTCGAGCCCCCGGCCCGCCCGAGGTGCCAGACTGGGGCGCCAGAGGCACCGATCGGGACTGGCCGGGCTGAGCGACCCCCCTCCCCCGTCGTGGGCTGTAGCAGAGCGCCAGGAAGCCCCCATGGCCCCACCCGCGCCCTCCGGCTCGGCGGGGTCTGCTCGCCAGCTGCCCCAGGGCCGCCCCATCCCTTCCACGGCGCCCCTGGCTGCAGGGCCAGGCCAGCCGTGACCTCGTCGGTGCAGCAAATGGGCTGCGATCGCAGGGCCCCCGGCAGGACGCCCCCCCGCCCACCTCTGCCGCGCCCCGGGGGCTCACCTCGAACTGCCAGTGCGCCGCCTGCAGCAGCTGCTTCGCCTGGTCGGCGGCGCAGCCCGCGGTCAGCACGAACTGGTTGATCATGACCTGGTGCTTCAGCTCGTCCATGTTCACCGACATGCCGCCGCCGCCGCTCGCTGCCTGCTGTGCCCTGGGGTCCCTGGGTCTGTGGCGCTCACAGCGCAGCCACCATTACAGAACCGGCTCCTGCTAATACAAATATTTACTGGAGGCAGGGGACTGACTCAACCAGCCTGGCCTCCCTGACGGCACAGCCAGGGCGGGGCTGGGCGGGCAGGCTGGGAGCTGTAGTCCAGAGGCTCGGCTGGCTAGCTACGGTGCCAGGCGGGTGGGTTAACAGCTGACATTGGACCAGCCTCTGTTGGTGAGAGAGAGAAGCTTTGGAGGTACCCACCAGTGCAGCCAGACAGGCTTGCAGAGCAAGTCTCGCTCGGCGCACCCCAAGGCAATATGGGTTATTTGCAGGACTTCAACTCCCTGCACCGTGGACTGATGGGCTAGCCGGGCCTATGCAAGGCTCTCCTAGGCTGTGTCAAGGCCGCAGTTGTTCACGTTGGCTAAGGAGGTGGGGATAGGCCCACCGCTGGTACCCAGGTGATAGCAGCGTTGCTTCCTAGCATGTCTCCTTTGCTTGGTCCAGTTTTAAAAGCAGAGAGCCCCGCAGGGCTGCTCTGTAGGCTCCATTCCACACCCATGGGGGCTTCACCCTGCGCACACTTGTAGCTGAGAACTATGACATCACGTGGAGCGCGTGAAGATGTGCCTGGGCACCAGGGCAGTAGCATAGCAGCCCTGTCTGGCAAGGGATGCCTCTGTCCCACGGCTGCTGTACCAGCTGCTCTCAGACCCAATGGCAGCACTCACATTCCCGACTCTGGCCTGCAAAGCCAGCATTATGCATAACCAGACAAATCAATTGCTTCAGACCTGGAGCAGCTCTAGGAGTTGTGTGAGGAAAGGGGCCCAAAGTATTCCTGCTTAAGGCCCTCAGTGGGCTGGTACCAGCACTGCCAAGCAGTCAGTCCCCACCCTGCACCAGGCTGAGCAGCCAGCAGACACCCTACCTCAAGGTAGGTAAGGTACCCAGTACTACGTTTCCCAGGAGCCCTTGGTTTGTTTGCAAAATTTTACGAGCGGCTGACGTATACTGAGTGACGTGTCAGGACAGCCAGTCATCGGCCATGGTGTGTTTGTACCTGACCATATAAGGTAAACAAATCTGGCGGCCCCAATGAGCACGCGAGGGAGGTGGGTGCGGGGCTGCGCTGGGTTGGGAGTAGCCACGGCTGTAGTGAGGTTGGCTTTGCTGCGCGTGGGCCCATTGCCAGCATAGCAATAGCATGGGAGGGAGGCTCGCACTGTTTACAATCAGCCGCATGCAGCTTCCTGTTTGTGTGCAGGGAGGTTCAGGCTGCAGCCACTGCACTAGCACAAAGGGGCTCCAGGATCTGGCTTAAGCCATATTGTGTGTAAACCCTTGTCTGAAACTAGGCCAAAGCTGGGTGAGTGCCAAGGTATGGTGGGTTCCATGCTATACACCCTTCAGGAAGGCCCTGTCATACAGTCCATCCCCAAGTGCCCTGCAGCTAAGGGCTGATTAGCCCGTAGCCAGGGGATGTAAAAGGTAATGGATCGGTGCTCCCCATGAACACTGAGAACTGCGGTGACAGGTTCCAGGATACTGTGTTGTATGCATCCAAGCAGAAAGCACCTCAGGCTGGAGATTGTCACCTCTGATCTGACTTCCACGTTGATAATGAGACTCACAAGGACATTTTATGGGTGCCTGGATTCTAGCAGGCTGCAGGACAGGGCGGGGGAGTGTACACTTTAGCTTTCCTCAGGTTCTGCTGCCACATGAAAATCTGCAGGGGCTATCAATATGTTGTTCTGGTTAAACCAGGGTAATGTTTAACCAGGGAAAGCTACAGGAGTGAATTTATTATTATGAGCAGCTGCATTGTCCATTAGGAGGATCATGGATGTGTTCTCAATGTACATTGTCCTTTATGGTGCTCGTACATGGTAATGATCTGTATGCTACATTCACCCGGGGTCAGGAATCCAGCTCCTCAGGTAAACAGGTTTGAGTTCAGCAGGGCAGTTCTCTGGCCTGTGTTATACACAAGGCCACACTAGATGGTCACAATGGTCTCACAGTGGCCTTGGAACCTATTGTCCAAACTGAAATGTCTCTGAGCTTTGGGAAGACAAATTCTTATCCGGATCCCAATTCTCCAAGTGAGCTCCAGGTGCATAATAAGCCAAACTGAACCCCAGCTCCCCAAACCCCCAACATGATGTTCTATATCAAAGCATTTTGGCCAGGGGCTGTCTTTCTGTTGTGTTGTGTTGTGTGCATTTCTGGGCACACGACTGGCACCGAACTAGTAACTGTAGAAAGAACAGAAGCTGCTCAAGGCTGAACTAACATCCCCTCCCTGCAGTCCTACATCTCCAGACTTCAGCATCTGTGATATAGTTCCAAACTGTTTCCCTTGCTCCCATCACTACTGAAGCAGAACTAAAGCTGCTGCAGATGTTAAGCACTTTGGGGCAGGGCCTGTTTGTAGTGGGGTGGTCCCTTACTGAGGACCCCCTCCTTGGAAGGGGTGTTTCTGCAGGCTCCCCACCTCTGTTTGTTTCCTGTCTTCAGGGCCCTTTAAGAACTCACAGAGGCTTTCTCTAATTACTTAACAATACCCCTGCCTGGGGCTAGTTTAATATCAGAGCCAGTTCACAAAAACCTAGAGTCCCAAACTGAAGTCCATACATAGCACTGTGTTTTTTCCTCAGTCTCAGGGCTTTTCTTTCGACTCTTAGCTCCTGGCCAGTCCTCCCAGCGGTCCCTCCCTGGGGCTCTGACATCCAATCCCAAACACAGTCAGGGGTCCCCTCGCCCGCTGCCTCCTGCTTACTGGGCTTTACCCTCCAAGCTCCCTCTACCAGAGTCTTCTCTCATTCTTTGGTTCTCTTTATAGGGAAGTGCCTGATTCCCCTCAGGTGGGGCTCATTCCAAAGCCAGGGTTGGCTTAGTCCCAGGTCTCCAGCCCAGCAGGGCAAGCTATCTGGTTACAATGGCTCTTTCTCATATTTGCACAGCACCTTGCGCAATGGGGTCCTGGCCCATGACTGGGGCTCCTAGATGTGACCACAGCACAAATGATAAAAAATACTAAATCCTACTAATAAACAAGGCAAGATAGGGAATTGCGCAGCCTGCGGGCCCATTCTTACATCTCTGGCTTTGCTAAACCGTGTTCTCATTCCCTTTACATAATTGTAAAACAAGAGCCCATAGTGGCTGAATGCTCTGGAAAGTGGCCGGGGCCTCCTGGTGACATGAAAGGCTCCTTTGAGAACGCAGCATTACCACAGCAGAAGAAAGCAGGCAGCCAGGCAGGCACTGCTGGGCTACTTGGCGCTATCAGCGAGGGAGACAAGGAAATTATGACGTTGCTAAGTACTAGGGAATGCTAAGCAGGCCTGGACATTCAGTGTGAAGGGCTGGGAGATAATAAAGCAAAGGGAAAATGGCAAGTGGAGCTGAAAGGGAAAAAAAACATTCCCAAGTCTGCAGTGCTCCCTGTGCTTAGCAATAAGCATCCAGGCCCCCAGCAATGGCTGTTTAGTTCTGGCCTCCTTGCTACGATTTGTGATGGGTGCAGAGCACTAGTCTAGGAGCTATCCGAGCGCGTCGCTCTCTAACTCCTCCATCCCCGGGCTGCATTTTGGGTGCAGTTGCATATGTCAGAGCAAGAAGGGTTCGTGGAAAGTGCACTAGCAGGTCCCATATCTAACCTGTGTGATTTGCAGTGGTTTCCATTGCTTTTGTACAGACATACCACAGTATTGTCCATTACTAGTACTAGGGTGTGCTGCAGTCATGGTCGGGGTGAAAGTAACTGAAAGGACTTACTGGTACGCTGGAGTCCTGAGTGGGGGCGTGACCTCAACTGGAAGAGGCATTTAAAGGCCTTGGGGCTCCGGCTGTGGCTGGGAACCCCAAGGCCTTTAAATCATCCCGGAGCTACCAGCTGCAGAGGTGGCTGGGAGCCCCAGGGCTCAGGGGCGAAATAAAGGGCCCAGGGCTCCCCACAGCAGCAGGAGCCCCGGGCTTTTTAAATCCCCACCCGAGCCAGAGGGTCCAGCTGCTGCGGGGAGCCCTGGGCCCTTTAAAGCGCCACCTGAGCCCCGCTGCCAGAGCTCCGCCAGCAGCACTTTGAAGGGCCTGGGGTTTCCCGCAGCAGCTGGAACTCTGGGCCCTTTAAATACCCACCTGAGCCCGGCTGTTGGAGCTCCGGTGGTGATTTAAAGGTCCCGGGGATCCCCGCAGCGGCTGGATCCCTGGGCCCTTTAAATTACCGCCTGGGAAACCGGTCCAGTACGGCACGGCGTACCAGCTCTTTCACCTCTGGTCATGGTGCAAAGCAGGGCAGGCCTTACACCCACTTGATCCCATTGGTCTACATTTACACTGGAGGGTGACCATACAATAACAGCAGTGCACTCTATGGGACAGTTACCATCCAGGCCCATCACAGAGTTTGGAGAAGTGCGCCGTGTTCCAGGATGCGACTAGTGCTTTTATAAGGTCAAGTGAGCCCTCACAGAACAGCCCAGAGGGATCTTTAGCCGACAAGGTGAAAATACGGCAGGGAAAACAAATTTCCCCCCAAAAGCTGGTTTAATTAAAGAAAAATAGATATTTTTAGAAACCACCTTTGATTGGTTTTTTAGAGGGGGGGAGGCTTTGGGCCCCAAGCCAACAGAAGAGTGTTCAAAGTCCTTGGGAGCAGGGTGGTGTTTATAGAGGCAGAGGTCGCAGTCAGGACTCCTAGGTCACAAATAAATTGCCTTGAATCTCCAGGACATGTATTTGTTATTCTAGGAGTAGGTGGTGAACGGTGGCTTTTCCAGCTGGAACACAAGTGGCAGTGATGGGGAAACAGAGGCCTAGCAGGAAAGACAAACCAGATTGTTTTAGTGGGTCATAAAATCCTAAAGCACTGGACTTTGGATGAGCTGCTCTGTTGTTCTAGGGTTCGCAGGCAAACAGAATTCCTTATTCAAACAAGCACGCCTCCCTCATAGCCCAGGAGGCAGCTGAAGGGCAATTCTTTTTAGCTGGAGAAATACTTTAGCAGTGTTAATAAAGACTGAAGGCCTGATCTACCTCATACGCCACCTTATCCCGGTGAAACTCCATACGCCTCACTGGAGTCACTCCTGATTCATAGGAGGTAGACTTCACTGGAGTTACACCAGTTAACTGCCTAGATGTCACTGGAGTTGTCCTGATTTACACCACTTGACTCCATATGCTTGCTTGGGGTCACTCCTGATTCACATTGGCGTAAGTGAAGGCAGATTTCAGAACTCAGTTTAGCCCAAATTTTACCTGCCAGGTGTGATCTGGTCAGAGAATGGGGCATATGGAAAATGGTCACAGGCACATTTTGGTGTTCTGTGAGTGTGCAAATGAGAGCTCGTTCGCCTGTCCAGCTGCAGCTCCTTTCAGCAGAGAGACTGAGGGGGCTTCGCTGCTACTGTTACTCAAGCTAGCTGGGAATGTCTCCTTCCAGTTGCAGTGTAGACAGTCCCTTAGGGAGGCAGCATGGCCTAGCACAATGGTTTTCAACATTTTCTCATTGGCGGACCCCTAAAAAAATTCAAATGGAGGTGTGAACCCTCTGGAAATTTTAGATGTAGTCTGTGGACCCCCACAATTTGAAAACCACTGGCTGAGTATATAGAGCACTGGACTGGGATTCAGAAGTTCAGGTTGCAGTCTCAGCTCTGCTGGTCAGTGACCGTGGGCACCTCACATCTCCTTCTCTTCACCTCAGAGAAATGGGAATAATGACGCTGGCCCCTTTGTAAAGTGCTTTGAAATCCCCTGAGGACAAGGGCTGGGGATTGTTGTTTGTGCCAGGCTTGTCCCTGTGGCAGTGACAGCCTGCTTGCTTCCTGCAGTCAAACTACAACCCAAGCTTCAGATTCATGGGACGGGAGCAGGCTGTTGCTGCATCAGGTGCACATCCTGCCTCTGCTCTAAGAAGAAAGGACCCTTTGCCCCAATTCATCTGGCCAGCAGTGCACTGCTGCACAGAAGCTTCCTCCCTGGCCTCCGTGACCATGCTGCCCACAAAAGCAGAAGACCTGATTGCTCTCCTTTTGCCATGCGCAGCTGCTGGGGTGCTACTGGTCACAAGCACTCTCCTTTCGTTCCCAACAGCTGAAGCCAGCCCTCATTCAGCATTCCCAGGGTGGCAGGATCTGGCTCAGATTTCTATGTGACCGTGTGTTGTGCTGTTGTTCTGGCCTCAAATTGTTCCTGCTGCTTTCAACATGCCATTCGCTGTAATAGCCTGGCTTTCTGTGTGTGACAGCCCCTGGGCCACAGAGGATAAAGGACCTGCTCCTGCAGTCAGCTGAGGGTGGTGCCCTTTAACTCAAGCAATTCTGGGCTTATGGGTTTTGTAGCAGAAGGGCAACGTCCAATCCCAGCTCCCGCGTGTGATTGATGAAGCAATTCTCTGTTGCCTCTATCACATGGATTCTGTACAGCAGGGCCCATATGCAGATATTCTATAACTCAGGCCCCTGGCCTCCAAGATGCGAAATAAACCCTCAGAAATGGGCTTACCTGTGGAGGCTGCCGGTCAGCAGTGCAGAAGGGGTGCGAAGGGCAGTGGGAGTGCAGAGCCAGTGCTTGGGGCGGGGGCAGTGTGTGGAGCCCTGTGGCCCCGCCCCCACCTAGGATCCGGACCTGCTGCTGGCCTCTTCCGGGGCGCAGCACAGTGTCAGAACAGGTAGGGACTAGCCTGCCTTAGCCGGGCAGCACCACCAACAGGACTTATAACAGCCAGGTCAGCGGTGCTGACCAGAGCCGCCGTGATCCAGTGCCTTACATTCCACCACCCAGTACTGGGTTACGACCCGCAGTTTGAAAACCACTGATCCGACTATATTTTCCTAGTTTGTTTATGAGCAGGTCATGTGAGACAGTATCAAAAGTACTAAAGTCAAGGTATACCACCCCATCTACCGCTTCCCCTTATCCACAAAGCTTGTTACCTTGTCAAAGAAGGCTATTGGGTTGAATTGACAAGATTTGGTTTTGATCAATCCATGCTGATTGTTACCTCCTACTTGCTTACAAACTGATTGCTTGATTATTTTCTCCATTATCTTTCTGGGTACCAAAGATAAGCTGACTGGTCTATAACTCCCTGGGTTGTCCTTATTCCCTTTTTGTAGGTACGTACTGTACTACATCTCCAGTCTTCTGGGATCTCTCCTGTCCTCCATGAGTTCTCAAAGATAATCATTAATGGCTCAGAGATCTCTTCAGCTGGTTCCTTAAGTATTCTAGGATGTATTTTGTTAGGCCCTGCAACTTGAAGACATCTAACCTAAGTAATTCTTAGCTTGTTATTTCCCTATTTTAGCCTCAAATCCTACCCCATTTACACTGATGTTCACTATGTTAGTTATTGGATCATTGGTTTTAGTGAAAACTTAAACTAAAAAGGCATTTAACACTTCGACAGTTGCTACGTTTTCTGTTCTTTTCTTTCCCTCCTCATTGGGTAATGGGCCTACCATGTCCTGGGTTTTCTTCTTGCTTCTAATGTATTTTTAAAATGTCTTGTTTCCCTTTATGCCCCTAGCTAGTTTAATCTCATTTTGAGCCTTGGCCTTTCTAATTTTGTCCCAACGTGCTTGTGTTGTGTTTTTTTTTGAATTCATCCTTTGTAATTTGATTTACTCTTTTTGTGTGACTCTTTTTTTTGAGTTTCAGGTCATTGAAGATCTCCTGATTAAGCCAGGGTGGTGTCTTACCATACTTTCAATCTTTCCTACATATTGGGATAGTTTGCTCTTGTGTCCTTAATAATGACTCTTGAAAAAACTGCCAATTCTCCCGAAGTCTTTTTTCCCTTAGAGTTTTACCCAGCATTTCTCTGAGTTTGGTGAAGTCTGCCTTCTTGAAGAACATTATCTTTATTCTGCTATTTTCCCTCCTACCATTCCTTAGAATCATGAACTCTAGCATTTCATGATAGGGTGACCATATGTCCCGATTTTATAGGGACAGTCCCGATTTTTGGATCTTTTTCTTATATAGGCTCCTATTACCCACCACCCCATCCCGATTTTTCACATTTGCTGTCTGGTCACCCTGTTTCATGATCACTTTCGCCCAAGCTGCCTTCCACTTTCCAGCTACCTCAATAGATTGAGCTCTTTGAGTCTGGACGCAGTATTCCAGCAGTGGTCACACTAGCACCAGATACAGAGGTAAAACAACCTCTCTGCTCCTACTCGAGATTCCCATTTATGTAACCTACAATCACATAAGCACTTTTGACCACAGCATTGCACTCAGATCTCATGTTCAGCTGATTATCCATCTCCACCTCCAAAGCTTTTCTAGTCACTGCTTTCCAGGATAGAGTCTCCCATCATTCAAGTATGGCCCACATTTTTTGTTCCTAGATGTATACATTTACATTTAGCCATATTAAAATACATACTGTTTGCTTGTGCACAATTTACCTGGCAATCCAGATTGCTCGGTATCAGTGACCTCCCCTCTTCATTATTTACCATTCCCTTAATTTTTGTGTCATTTGCAAACTTCATCAGTGATGAATTTGTGTTTTTCTTCCAGGTTACAAATAAAAACATTAGATAGTGGAGGGCCAAGAACTAATCACTGTTGGACCCTACTAGTAACACACCCATTTGATGATGATTCCCCGTTTACATTTTGAGACCTATCAGTTACCCAGCTTTTAAGGCATTTAATGTGTGCCATGTTAATTTTATATGTTTCTCATTTTCTAATCAAAATGTCATGTGGTACCAAGTCAAATGCCTTGCAGAAGTCTAAATACACTGTTACCCCACTGTAACGCGACCTGATATAACACTGGTTCGCATATAGTGTGGTAGCAGCAGGGCTCCGGTGGCACTTTAAGGGGTCCGGAGCTCTGGCTGCTGCGGGGAGCCCAAGGCCCTTTAAATCACCACTGGAGCCCCGCCGCCACTACCCCAGGGCTGTGGCAGCGGGGCTCCACCGATGATTTAAAGGGCTCGGGCTCCCTGCAGTGGCCGGAGCCCAGAGCTCTTTAAATCACCGCTGGAGCTCTGCCGCTGTTACCCGGGGGCTGCGGCAGCAGGGCTCACCCATGATTTAAAGGGCCCATGGCTGCTGCGGGGAGCCCTGGGCCCTTTAAATCACCACTGGAGCCCTGCCACTGCTATCCCAGGGTTGCGGCAATGGGGCTCCCCTGGCAATTTAAAGGGCCCGAGCTCCCTGCAGCAATCGGAACCTGGAGCTCTTTAAATCACCACTACAGCCCTGCCGCCGCTACCCTGATATAACAGCATTTCACCTATAACACAGTAGGGATTTTTGGCTCCCCACGGCCATGTTATATCAGGGTAAAGGTGTGTTCTGCTATCACCTTTATCGACAAAACTTGTATTCTCATTAAAAAAAGTCAAGTTAGTTTGACGGGATCTATTTTCTGTACACTCAATTTGATTGACATTAATTACATTACCCTCCTGTAATTTTTTATTAATTGAGTCCTGTATCAACCACTCCATTATCTTGCCCAGGATCAATAACAGGCCTGTAATTACTCAAGTTGTCTCATTCACCCTTTTTAAATATTAGCACAGTATTAGCTTTCATTCAGTTTTCTGGAATTTTCCCAGTGTTCCAAGACTTATTGAAAATCAACATTATCGGTCTGGCAAGGCCCTCACCCAACTCTCTTAAAACTCTTGGATGCAAGTTCTGCTTTTTAACATCCTCCTGAGATACTAGTGGGATGGAAAGAGTGTTATCATATGATATGACTAATCACCTGTTCTTTTCCCAAATACAGAACAGAAATATTCATTGAATACTTCTGCCTTTTCTGCATTATTATTGATAATTCTACCGTCTCCATCTAATAATGGACCAATACCATTGTTAGGATCCTTTTTGTTTCTAATATACTTTAAAAACTTCTTCTTATTGTCTAAGGTTTGTCCTTGTGTCCCTTTGTCTCTCTTATCTATTTTCTACAATTCCTAGCTTCTGATTTATATTCATTATTGTCAACTTCATCTTTCATCCATTTGTATATATATATATATATATGTATATCTAAAACTGCCTTACTTCCTCTCTAAATCAGGTCAGTTTTTTAACCAATATGGACTTCTTCCTCAATTGGAGGACTGTGAGGGTTTTTTGGCGGCATCTAGTGAGGTGTTCTTAAACAATTCCCAATTATCATTCACATTTCTGTTTACATTCTTCCTTGCAGCTGATTTGGCTCATAATTATTTTAATCTTGTGAAGTTGGCCCTTTTAAAGCATCAACTATATATATCACTGGTTAGGACTTTATCCTCTTCACACATTATAAATGGGATCAAGTCATGATTACTTGTATCTAAGTTCAGTGTCGGCTCTACAGTTTTCGCCGCCACAAGCAGCGCGTCAAATTGCCGCTGTGGACAGCGGGGGCAGTCCCTGTGCCCTTAGGGCGGCAGGTGCGTTTCCGCTGCGGCGGCAATTCGACGGCAGCTTCTATGTTTAGCTGAAGCCACCCCGGACAGCTAAACATAGAAGCTGCCGCCGAATTGCCGCTGCCGCGGAAATGCGCCTGCCGCCCTAAGGGGACAGGGACTGCCCCCGCCGTCCATGGCGGCAATTTGGAGCTCTGCTTGGGGACAAAACAACAGGGACTGCCACCCCTACAGATTGCTGCTCCAAGCACCAGCTTGGAATGCTGGTTCCTGGAGCCGGCCCTGCCTAAGTTAGCATTAATTTTTAGTTCTGTAATCAATTCCTCTTTATTTCTCAAGAGGAGGGCTACTATAGAATCCCTCCCATGTGGGATGCAACACTTTGAGTTAGGAAATTGTCATCTATAAAGTTTAGAAATTCCAATGTCTTTCTGTCCCCTAGTGTGATTTGACAGTCTATAGCAGACACCAGCTACTACCCCATCTTGTGCTGTATCTGGTAGGACATTGACCCATAAACATTCAGGATCATTTTCTTACGAGTTATCCGAGACCTGGAAACAGGTAATGACATTTTTGACAGAGTATCATTCATGGGCGGCAGGTTTCATACGCTGGGGGAGGCTGTGCCTCTCCAGACAGCCTAGCATGGCCCCGCCAATGCTCTGTCCCCAGGCCCTCTCTGGCAGTTTCCGGCACTCTTCCCTGGCACAGGCTGGCAGGGGCTGGCCAGCCTGCCTCCCTCCTGGTGCATGGACCACAATGCCCAGCCACCCGGCACATTGAGGCTGGGGGCAACTTCCCAGTACGCCAGGGCTGGCGGTGCTGTGACCACACTGCCTGGCCTCCCCGCACCAGGGCTGAGGATGCTATGGCTATGCCGCCTGGCTGCCCAGCACACCGAGGCTGGGGACACTGCCATTCCGCACTCTGGGGCTGGCTTCCCAGTGCACCAGGACTGGGGATTCTGCAACCATGTTGCCCAGCCATATGGCGCATTGAGGCTGGGGATACTGCTGCCTGGTGCTCCAAGGGTAAGGACGCTGCGACCGTACTGCCCAACCGCGCGGGCTGGGGCCAGGGGCTGCGGTGGGGTGCTCTGGGCTCCTGTGTGGGAGGGGTGGCAGAAGAGGAGGAGAAGGGGCGGGGTATAGGGCACAAGAGGCAGGGCCGGGGGCTAGCCTCCCCTAAGGGCTGGGTCACTGGTCATCCATGGTGTCATTCCCTCTTCCCTTTTGCCCACTTGATCCTTCTTATTATGATCATTGATTTGTAACATTTGAATTATGGGAATCATCCCACTAGGTTTCAGTAATAGCAACTACATAAAATTTATGCTCATCAAAGAGCAATTCCAGTTCCTCTTGTTTGTCTCCTGTGTCCAGTGCTCTGTCCACTAGACCTCACTGCCTCCCTAATATGTGAGGTAGCTCTGAACTTCTGCTCTTAAGGTCTAACAACTTCTTTCTTCTTAAGAGAATCCAGACAAAAGTGCACAAAGGGAAAGAGAGAGACAACGAGCAAGAGCCAGGGAAATGCAGCTTCAGTCTCTGACACTCCCAGCTCAGTTGCTGGACGATTACGGACTCAGCAAACAGCTCAGCAGGCCCTTTGCTTTGCTCCC
The DNA here is from genome assembly GCF_003597395.2 of Chelonoidis abingdonii. NCBI lineage: Eukaryota > Metazoa > Chordata > Testudines > Testudinidae > Chelonoidis > Chelonoidis abingdonii. Next base: position 38,380,760 of record NC_133777.1, read on the forward strand.
AGCACTGATTAGGTTGCTCTTATGTCCCTTTGGGCACATCTGTGGGCTGTAGTTTTTTCTACTGAGATCAGACTGCTTTTGGCTTCTCACACTGCCCAGTGATGGTCACAGCAAGTGATGCACTCTGTGTAGATGTCTTCTGGCTGGCTACTTCCTTCCCAGCTAAGCAGCTGCTCATGACCCAGTCATGGAGATTGGGATGTCATCTGCTTCCTCATCCTGGTCTGGCCTGGACCATTTACAATCCTTCCCCATACCTCTACATACACACCCACTTATACATTTTCACTCACATACAGACATCCCACTTGCACACAGAATCTGCATCCAAAAACACTCTCTCCCACACTATCTGATCCACTCTCCCCTACAGCCAAACACCTAGCAGTCCCAGGGCTCCTGCCTCTTCTCTGTTGTTCATTCATGCAGCAGCCTGTGGACAAAGGTATCAGTCAGTGAGGAGATAGGCAGGTTGGCCCTACAGCCAAGAAAGTGAAAGGCCCACTGGGGAAGTGCCTGGTGGGCCAGTCTGATATAATCAGAGGCTGCAGTGACAAATGGTCGCTGCAGAGAAGAAGGCTCTTGCACCAGCAATGGTGAGACTAGGGCTGTGCCTACACTTAAAATGCTATAGCAGCACAGCTGCACTGCTGTATCAGGCCTGCAGCATAGGCAGTACCTACAGCGACGGGACGGGTTCTCTCCTTGCTGTTGTTAATTCACCTACCTGAGAGGCGGTAGCTAGGTTGACAGGAGAATTCTTCCACCATTCCAGCACAGTTTATAGGGTGAGCGCTTTGCTGGTATAGCTATACTGGTATCCTGTACGCTAGCTATACCTTGCCGTGTACTATACTGGTATAACCGTAGGGACCCACTTGCTGGCACAGCTCCATCGGGCCAAACCCAGGGACTCTGTTCTTGAGTGTCATCTACTGACACCTGATCTATTGGCTAGTTAGCAGTCTATGTAGGCACAGCCATAGAGCGGTGCAATGCTTGGGAAGTAGAGAGGTGAGGGCTCGAGAATGGCTGGCTGATGTGGGAAGGGGAGGGGGAGCAGAGGATATATGTGTGGGTGGGGGAGAGGTGAGGAGGCAGCAGCACAGCCGGTGCCCAGGGAGGCGGTGATGGGATGTTTTGCCCAACTTACCAGCAGGTCGTGGAAGCAGATGCAAAGCAGCTAAGGAGAAAGCCAAGCCAGGCCTTCCTCTAGTGACGAGGGCATGTCCTCCATCTCCTCTCCCTGCTCTTGGAATGCACACACACCAGGAGCACAAAGTCCAGCCCTGGGACTTCCTCTGTACTCAGAGCTCAGCCACTACTGAGCACAGGGAGCCAGAAACCTTGACTCTTGTGCCGTCCCCTCAGTAAAGAGTGTTAATGCTGCACTTTCCTTTGCTCTGCCACATGCCTCAGATCCTGCCTCTTGCCTTATCAACCCCCCCAACACTTGTTCTCCCGATCATCCACCTGGCTCTCGATCTCCCCATCACTCAGCTCCCCCTACAACTCTCCTGCTTACATGGCTTGTGAACAGATCAAACCAGTTCCTCTTGTCTTTCTCCCCCATCAGCTTTCCCCATGGTCAGAGCCTGCCTCCCCGGCTTTCACAGGTCCCTGTTTCTAGTCCCACCACTGCATGAAGCATAAAAGTCCCATTCAATTACATCACATGAAGGCTGACAACTAAATTGTGACACATTTTATAAGTGCTTGTATTCAAATGCTAGAAGCCGAAATACTCACATGGGTGAACTTGCGTGCCTGGTATTAAATGAGGATATGGATATAACAGACATCACAGAAACTTGGTGGAATGGTGATAATGAATAGGCCATGGTAATACTAGGCTACAAAAGATATAGGAATGACAGAATAGGTTGCACTGGTGGGGGAGTGACACTATAATGTGAAAGAAAGCATAGAGTCAAATAGATTTAAAATCTTAAATAAATCAAACTATACCCTGGAATCTCTATGGATAGAAATTCCATGCTTGAATAATAAGAGTATTGCAGTAGGGAAAATGCTACCAACCACCTGGCCAGGATGGTGACAGTGACTGTGAAATGCTCAAGGAAATTAGACAGGCTAGAAAAACAAAAAGCCCAATAATAACAGGGAATTTCAACTACCTCCATATTGACTGGGAACATGTCACCTCAGGACAGGATGCAGAGCTAAAATGTCTAGACACCATTAATGGCTGCTTCTTGGTGCAGCTTGTCCTGGAACTCACAAGGATGGAGGCAATTCTTGATTTAGTCCTAAGTGACACACGGGATCTGGTCCAAGAGGAGAATGCAGCTGAACTGCTCAGTAATAGCGACCATAATATAATTAATGTTAACATCTTTGTAAGGGAGAAATTACAAAGAAACCCAGCACAGTAGCATTTAATTTCAAAGAGGGGAACTACAGAGAAATGAGAAAGCTAGTTAAATGGATATTAAAAGGAACACTCACATGAATGAAATGCCTGCAAACCACATGGAAACTTTAAAAGTACCATGACAGAGGGCTCAAACTAAATGTATACACCAAGAAGCCTTTTAACCATGGGTGGGCCATTGGTGCCCAAACCGTGGTCCCACCCTCTGCACTGCCCCTTCTCCCCTGCCCTGCCCCTTCCCTCAAGGCCCCACCCTGCCCCTTTTAGCCAAGCTCCTTCTCCCTGACGCCCCACCCAGTCCCTTCTCTCCGAGCCCCCGCCCTCGCACCACACTTCCTGAGGCTACGTCCCCACACCGCCCCTTCTCCCCAAGCTCCTGCCCTTATGCTGCCCCTTCCCCAGAAGCCCCGCTTTCACACAGCCTGCAAAACCCCATCCTCAGCTCCGCCACAGTCGTTCATCTTTGGGGCCGATAAAAAGTGTGAAGGGCATAGCCCTGCCTCTTTTCAAAGTGAGAAGGGCATGGTGCTTGGCCTCTTCTCTTCCGGCACTCCTGCTCTGGACTCCTTCCTATGCAGGGCCATCCCTTCTGCTGAGGTAAATCACCATAGCTCATTGACTTTATGGAGCTACACTGATTGACACCAGCTGGGGAGCTGGGCTGGCCCGTGATGAGAAGTCTGAACTGGTGAATCTCTGGTCCCTTTGAAGGTTAGCTGTATCTCTGGTAACACGGCCCAGGTGAATGTATCTAAACAAATATGTGTTTGTGAATCACGATGTACTTATGATCTTCTCACATGTTCTGCCAGTGCAGCCCTCACATAGGGCCAGATCCTGGGAGATGCTGAACACCCTCCTCTTCCTGTGACTATGGGAGCTGTGGGTGCTCAGCCTTTTGCAGGATCAGGCCCACAGATGGGTGCTGTGATGTGAGTCCCCAGGCTGGAAAGAGGCTGCCTCCACAGGTTTCCAGCAGGAGACAATTGCAGATCAATTGGGGGATCACTGATAACTTTGTATGAGGGGAGGCAGTAAAAGTCATGTGACGCGCCTGTTCCTTGGGCGGGTGTTTTAGTTAGCATGAACACGAAGCATTGTATTTCCATTCAAGTGGGGGTCCCTGGAGACTACGTGCCCAGTGTAGTCCGAGGCCAAGCCCACCACGATCCAAGCTAGACACTACACCCCAATCAACTGCCTGGATCCTGATGGCATCTCATGGGGGCCAGTCATCTCCACAGGACCCACAGCAGAGAAGTAGCATTTCCAGCAACATCCATCCCCTGTCAGCAGTCAGAGCTGGGATCATCCTTGAGCCCCCTCCTTCCATTCCCAGGCTGGGACAGGAGTGCTCCCTAGTGCATATCTGCCTGTGCTTCACCGGTCTCGTGTTAAGTGGCCCAAGTGAGGCCATTCCAAGACAATTCCACAGCCCAAGCCATCTCCCATCCAGGGCATGTCCCCTCCAACCTCACCCCTTCCTTCCATGACATCCCTGGGTCTCCCTGAGTACCTAACTGTTCCCCCTTGATCCAGACAAAGAGAGTGGGCACAGAGAGTGCCAGGCCCCTTTGGGGGAATGGCCCCATGCCTGTGGGATCCCTGCAGGTAGCACCCTGCCCGTGGTTGAGCACTGCAGGGCAAGACCAATCCCTTAACCTGGCAGCTAGGTCTGCCTTTGTCTGTAATGCCCCCAGCCTTCAGATCATGTCATAAGAACATAAGAACGGCCATACTGGTTCAGACCAAAGGTCCATCTAGCCCTGTATCCTGTCTTCCAACAGTGGCCAACTCCAGGTGCCCCAGAGGGAATGAACAGATCGCTTTAGATAATAGTAGTTGCTATTATCTGCATTAGATTTTGTATAGTAAAAGATAACTGCTCACATTTGAGCTCCCATTAAAAGTGGAGATGATATGCAGAAATTTTGTGTGTGTAAAATATTATATGTACAAAAAAGAACTAAGTAAGTTCATGCATAGGTGCTGATTATCAGCAGGTAAGTATACCCAGTGGTCTGTGATGGGATGTTAGATAGGGTGGGGTCTGAGTTACTACAGAAAATTCTTTCCTGGGTGCTGGCTGGTGAGTCTTGCCCACATGCTAAGGGTTTAGCTGATTGCCATATTTGGGGTCGGGAAGGAATTTTCCTCCGGGGCAAATTGGCAGAGGCTCTGGAGGTTTTTCGCCTTCCTCTGCAGCGTGGGGCACGGGTCGTTTGCTGTAGGATTCTCTGCAGCTTGAGGTCTTCAAACCACAATTTGAGGACTTCAATAACTCAGACATAGGTTAGGCATTTGTTATAGGAGTGGGTGGGTGAGATTCCGTAGCTGCATTGTGCAGGAGGTCAACTAGATGATCATAATGATCCCTTCTGACTTAAAGTCTATGAGTCTATAGAGAACGGTAATCATCAAAAAGCAACAAAGAGTCTATGGCATCTTATAGACAACAGACGTATTGGAGCATAAGCGCTCATGGGTGAATTTGACAAAGCACAAAGAAGGTATCAATGTGAGATTTCTAAAGATAGCTACAGCAGTCACCCAAGGTTTAAGAATCTGAGTGCCTTCCAAAATCTGAGAGGGATAAGGTGTGGAGCATGCTTTTAGAAGTGTTAAAAGAGCAACACTCTGATGAGGAAACTACAGAACCCGAACCACCAAAAAAAGAAAATCAACCTTCTGCTGGTGGATCTGATTCAGATAATGAAAATGAACATATGTCTGCCTGCACTGCTTTGGATTCTATTGAGCAGAACCTGTCATCTGCATGGAAGCATGTCTTTGGAATGGTGGTTGAAGCATGCGAATCTTTAGCACATCTGGCACATAAAATTCTGCGACGTTGGCTACAACAGTGCCACGAGAACCTGTTCTCACTTTCAGGTGACATTGTAAACAAGAAGCAGGCAGCATTATCTCCTGCAAATATAAACAAATTTGTTTGTCTGAGCGATTGGCTGAACAAGAAGTAGAACTAAGTCGGCTTGCAGGCTCTAAAATTTACATTGTTTTATTTTGAATGCAGTTTTTTGTACATAATTCTAGATATGTATGTTCAATTTTCATGATAAAGAGATTGCACTACAATACTTGTATTAGGTGAATTGAAAATACTATTTATTTTATCATTTTTACAGTGCAAATATTTGTAAGCAAAAATAATATACACTTTGATTTCAATTACAACACGAATACAATATATATGAAAATGTAGAAAAACATGCAAAATATTAATAAATTTCAATTAGTATTCTATTATTTCCAGTGCAATTAAAACTGCGATTAATCACAATTAATTTTTTCAGTTAATCATGTGAGTTAATCGACAGCCCTATTTTAAACCTGCTGCCTGTTAATTTCATTTGGTGACCCCTAGTTTTGAATTATGAGGCGTAATAAACACTTCTCTTATTTGCTTTCTCTACACCAAGTCATGATTTTATAGATTTCAGTCAATGTGCCCCTTAGTCATCTCTTTTTCCAAGCGAAAGTCCAGTCTTATTAATCTTCCTCAGATGGACCATTCCATACCACTATATTTTTCTTCGCCTTTCGGAACCTTTTCCAAGTCCAATATATCTTTTTTGAGATGAGGCGCCCACACTCTGCACGCAGTGTTCAAGCTGTGGGCATACCTGCATTCACATAGAGGCAATATGATATTTTCTCTTATTTTATCCCTTTCTTAATGATTCCAACACTGGCTTGCTTTTTTGACTGCCGCTGCACATTGAGTCGATGTTTTCAGAGAACTATCCACACTGACTCAAAATCTCTTTTTGAGAGGTAACAGCTAAATTAGACCCATCACTTTCTATGTAGCAGGCCCTAGGATGTCTGAGTGAGGGCTCCTGTCAACCTCCCCCACCCTGCTGGGGTGATCCGGTGAGGCTACGGGGAGCCCAGTGGCGGGAGGCTCCGTCACCCTGCATAGCTATGCAGGGGCTTCCTCTCAGAGATCCCCCTTGCCCTGGCTGGCGGGTGGGCCCTTGGGGGGACTGCTCCAGCTGATCCGCTGCAGCAAGCCCAATCTTCGTAGGCTGGGCTGCCGGACAGGAGGCAGCGCCTCGGCTGGCGGCTTTGCGCATTACAGCTTCCAACATCCCGGAAGAGTCCACTGGGTGAGGGGGCACGCACAGCCCCTACTCGCACCCCAACTTCGCTGTTGGTACTGCCCGACTGAGCCGTCGGGCTGTGGCGTGGCGGACCGGGCGCAGTGGCTGGCTGGGGTTGTAGTCCCAGGGGCGGGGGCTGCTTGCCGAAAGGAGGGGAGGACTCGCTTTCCCGTAGTGCCCGCCGACTGGCTGTGGTGGTGTGAGTCGCTGGTACGGGGCGCTCGCTGGCCGCTCTCGCCGTGCTGGTCTCCGGCGGTCCGGTCCGCCATGGCTCCCTGCTGAGGCGGCGCATCGCGGGGCGTGGAGGACATCGACATCCAGGCCAACTCGGCCTATCGCTACCCGCCGAAGTCCGGTAAGGGCGTTCGGCCGGGGGCAGATCGTCCCCCAGGCTCGACCCTCGGCCCTCCCACACCCCCCGGGGCCTCGACCCCGCTCCCCCAGCGCCTCGACCCCGGCCTTCCGCCCCCTCGGCACTCCGCTCCCCCCAGCGCCTCGACCCCGGCCCTCCCCGCCTCCCAACCACCCCCGGCACTCCCCGCCTCCCCCGGCGCCTCGACCCGGCCCTCGTCACACCCGGGGCCTCGACCCCCGACCCTCACCCGGCACGCTCGACCCCCCGCCTTCCCCCAGCGCCCCTGGGTCCTGCCCCCGCATCAACCTCCTCTCAGCTCCCCAGCGCTCCCCGGGCCTCGGCCCCCTCCATTCCTCCCAGCGCCCCGAACATCGCGCTCTCCCCTGGGCCCTGGCCCCCCTTGGCGGTGCTCAGTTTGGGGGCCTGGCCGCGTCTCTGCCCCAGGAGGTTGCTTGCACCCTACACCCATTCCCCGGGGCCTTGGGAAGTTTGGAGGTTAAAGGTCACCGTTTCATGTAGGTGTGATCAGCGCAGTCCCAAGATCCTCTGGCCAGTTAACGCCCATCCGGCACACCCCCTACTTGTCTTATTGACAGTGAAGTTGTTACTTCAGACAGCGCTTGCTTGGCCTCACCTGTGCAGTTTGATTGCTGCTATCACTGCTTGGGTGGCACGCAGCTGGCCAAGTCCCTCTTTTGGGACCCCTGTCCTAGCCCAAGGGTGCAGAGTTTGGGTTGCACACATGATGGGAGAATTTACATCATGGGAAGATTTTTTTTTCCCCATGGATCTTATAGAGACCTTTGCTTATCAAACACTTAGATGATGGGCCTGTAATACCTGCCAGGAGTCCTTTGGGTTGTGTTATAGTACAGGAGAGGGGAGCTCCCTGGGAAAAGAATGGGTGTGGATCTGCATGTGGAGTTTTAAGAGCACTTCATGGGCTTTCGTGGCTTAGCCCTGCTTGTCTAAAACTCAGAGCATCTGAGTTCTTTACACCATAAGAACTATTCTCTGTTTCCCCATCTCTGCATTTAACTTCCTTCTTGTATGGTGTAAACAATACAGGGTGTGTGGTGCTCAACAAAAATTACTGGGTGGGATAATGCTTCCTTCCGGCCAGTACCTGACCTCAGGGTTAAAGACACAGAAAGCAACACTTTGGAGTAAGAAGACAGCATCTCCTCAGACTAAATGCTTATTGCTGTCACTGCATGGGTTGGAGACAGCCCCTTGCACCATCAGAACTTAACAAGAAACGCATGCCTCCACAGAGCAGGAAGAAAACCTGATTCTTACTGAATCAATAAATCTGTTACTTCCAGGCTGTCTGGCCCCTAAAGTCCTACAGAAAGAATTTTTTCGCCTGACAGTGTAAATGTGTTGCTTAAACAAAAAGGTTCATTTGATTATTTTTTTCCTTTCACTCTTCCCGGGGACCTGTATGGCTGCCACTTCTGTTTTGTTCCATCCATCGTTTTCCTTTCTTCCTTTCTCCTATGAATGAGAGGCTTGTTCAGTGTTATTAATTCTGCTTACGGAGGGATTTTTGTCTATAGTCCATGGGACAAGGTCATTTGATTCTTCTGATTGGTGAATTCCTCAAACTGGGAGGTCCAGAGACCCCAGAATGTGACTACCAAGCTCCAGCCTGAAGGTTGCACAAATCTGAACTGAAGAGGCGATTGCCTGTCATTGGTTAAAGAGAATTGGGAGAGTTCCCTCTAAATTTTTCCACACATGGGCTGGGTTGGGACTGGGGAGGGGTGCCCCTCCACCCGCTGCAGCAGGTTCGGGCCGTGGGAGGGATGCCCCAGCTGTGGCAGGTCTGGGGCTGAGTTTGGACTCAGGGAGAGCCACCCCTCCGCTGGCTGGGCGGGTTCCTCGAGTGCCTGTGCAGTGCTTAGTAGGCGCAGCTTGCAGGGAACTTAGGTTGGGACATCCAGTCCTGAATCCCCACAACTTTCAAGACTCTAGGTTCTCCTAAAAGTTGCTCCTGAGTATTGGTTTGCAAGGGAATATAGGAATCAGATTGATGTGTTAACTTATCTGTTAACGTGAAACATTTTTATCAGGTCTTCTAGCTGCTCTCCTAGCAATGACATACACACACAAACATCTGTATTGCCAATGCCCTGTGACTCTTTATCCTTTGTGTCTCTTACCCTCCCCAGCATAATTAATTGGATTCAAATAAATCAGGGGCATCTGTTGCCATGGGATTGTAGAGATGTGGGTTAAATTAGACTTAATGGTGAAGCTTTCAGTGGGGGCAGAAGTGTTTGTGTTGCACCGTTTAAGAGGTGGCTGTCTCTTTTCCCAAGGGCTTCTTAAGCAGATGCCCTTGTGCTTGTTCTAGAGAGAGACTGCTGTGATCAACAAACCTGAGGCGCTGTTCACTGGTATATGTTAACGGTGGTCAAACCAGTGTATCAATAGAATCTTTAAATGGCCTGATGAGGGGAAAGGAAGGAGGATGTTTGTGGTCTTGGGGTGATTTGAAATGTACAGGGGAACCAGCCTACTAACTAAAAACGCAAGAGACTTATGGTGCTGCCTTGTGTAATTGGGATGTAAAGTCAGTCATCACAGTGGGTTCTAGATGTAGGCTCATGACGGCTGTAATTTGTCAGTCATCATGGTATTTAGATTACTGTGGCATTTCTGCAGCGGGAATGATGAACTAATTCATCTTATTTGAAGAGGCTCAGAGTATGTATGGACAGAAGACATTGTTTGTGAGACATTTCTCAGCAGTTTGATTATAGGGATGTTCATTGATTGGTCCCCAGGCAGTTCTCTGTTTCCCACAGTGGGTACAGAACTCGTGACCCTGAATTTCCAGAGACGGACAGCCACCTTCAGCATTGTGTTCTGTGGGGATGGGCCTGCTTCCTAAAGGCATGCACAATCCTGACCCTGCCTAAAAAGGCTTGAAACTCAGGCCTGGTCTACACTACACGGTTAGTAAATTGCCTTGCGTTGTCTTCACTTAACTTTGGATCCTCATGATGTAAGTGCCTCTCTACGACGATTTAGTAACACCACCTCCTCAAGCGGCATAGAGTCATGGTCGATGTCATTAGGATGACGTGGTGTCAGTGTAGACACTGCGTTGCTTATATCAGCTGTTACTGGATTTCAGGATCTGTCCCACATTGATAGTACAATCGACACAAGTGCTTCTGGGGAGGACACGCACTGCCGACATAAGAAACCAAGTGTGCGCATACAAACGATTTAATAACTGCGATGACTGTACAATTTTGGCACCAACCCATCTTGTCCCAGCGTACATCTACAGAAAGGGATACTTCTCTATGATTATGCAAGTGTTGGTGGATCACGGGGGACACTTTGCCAACATCAACATGGGCTGGTCCAGGAATGTGCTTGATCCTCACATCTTTAGGAATGCAGGACTGTTCAGAAAGCTGCAAGCAGGGACTTTCTTTCCCAAACAGCAGATTACCATTGGTGATATTAAAATGCTAATAATGATCCTGGTGGATCCAGCCTACCCCTTACTCCCCTGGCTCACGGAGCTGTATACCGGCCACCTGGACAGCACCACGGGAGAGATTCATTGGTTCAGTAGGTACAGAATCCCAGTTGAATGTGCTTTTGGTAGACTGAAGGGATGCTAATGTTGTTTACTCACCAGGTTGGATCTCTGTGAGAAAAATATCCCAATGGTTATAGCTGCCTGCTGTGTCTTGCATAGTATCTGTCAAGCAAAGGGGAAAAGTTGCATCTGGCTCAGTGGAGAGTTGCACCCTGGCAGCAAGGGTTATTAGAAGAGCTCAGTGCAGAGCTGTACAGCTCAGGGAGACCTTGTGGCTGGCTCACTGTTAAAACGCTCTTTCAGTAATGCCTGTGGTGTACTGTGCTCTACCTGGCTCTGCTGTTTTGGGGGACTGTTAGGAGTTGTGTGCTGCTTGGTGTACATCTGTGAATATAACACTGCCAATGCACCTATTAATTTGGTGGTGCTTGCTGTACATTTATGACTATTACGCTGTCACTGATCCTATGAGTTGCATCATGCTGACAGTAACAAGTAGACGCCTTCAGTTCTGCTAGGCATTCTGCAGCACATGTTGGGAATTAATAAAGATGAATTATTTTCCGAACAATAGAATTTTATTGACTAACAAAAAAAATTTTTGTGCGTGCAACTTAAAAGCAAATACATAAAAATCTTAATACGTGAATGGTATTGAACTTAACAAAGAGAAAGAATGTTCATGTCCATTTTGGCTACACATACAGCAGCCAGGGCTTTCGTAGGTCAGTGTATGTGAAGCTACTAGCCTGTATGCTGCAATGGTACCTGGCAATGTTATCACCCAATGGTACCTGGCAATGTTATCACCCACTGTCATCCCTAGAAACCTTTGGGAGAGGATTGTAAAGTGCTTCCAGGAATGTTTCATTGAGCTCTCTCAGGAGGATTCAAGGGACATCCCTGTGCACACAGATTGCTCCATATGGCCCCCTGTGTCAAACCGTACAGAGTAATGAAAAGCTGAGAACTCCTCTGCCTCTCCTAGTGTAAGTAAATTAATGCAAAGTCGATAGCTGTTACATTAGGGGTGCCATCAGTATATCATTATAATGAGACATACATTTACACACTTACCTGATGTTCCTTCCCCTGCGTCAGGCTCGCCTGTGCTCAATACCGTGACTGACTGAACTGCAGTAGAGTCTCAAACGGATCCTGGATCGAGGTATAGCTGGAGCCCCTGGATGCATGTAATAGGCATAGTCGGCTGGGCAGTTGCACACAACAGTAGGTGACTGCTAGGGGTGCTTGCCAAGCTGTGCAATCAGGAAAAGGCATTTCAAAAAACTGCAGGGTTTTAAAGGTCAGCTGCTGGAGGACCGTTAAGGTCGACATAGATAATGCAGTGTCTGCACTTTCACTGCATCAATCTCAGTATGTCGACCCTGGCTCTATACATCTCAGGGAGGTGGTGCTACTGCATTGCTGTAATGGCGCACTTACATTGGCGGGAGACAAATTTAAGCATGGAGACACATGCACAGCGAGTTAATGCAAGGTGGTGTACGTCGATCTAACTTTGTAGTGTAGACCAGGCCTTCGCTTCTTGGCCTTTTGGCTAAGATCAAGTGTATGACCTTGTTTCTGGACTAGGTAAACTCCAACCCTCTGACTTTTTTTGGAGGAGAAATTAAAATGATTCAATTGGCTCAATCTGGACTGAATGTACAAAATCCATCCTTAGTGGTGGTTACTGTTTAGAACAAAGGACTGACAAAAGACAGTGCTGGGTTGAAAAGCCAGGTAGAGCTACCAGTAGACCAAGCATAATCCCAAAACACATGTATTCTGGGCTGTCCAGCAGAGATGGAAAATCCAGAGCCTGGAGCATTTATGGAAAAGCTGCTTTCCCTAGTGTTATATAAATATTAAAGGTTGATCCCTTTGAGAAAATAAATAATTCACCGGAAACTAAGATAGCTGCTTCCTGGTTTGGAGACAAAAAGTTATGAATACAGCAAAAAATAAATCCACAGCAGGGATCTGCAGAGAGCTTCTGCTCCTTTTGTGCCACCTAATCAGTGCAAAGGGAGCAGAATAGGGCAGAAAATCTGTCGCTAAACTGTTGATTTGTGACCCTTGACTTTTGGGAATAACATGTTTGACCCTCAGGCTGAAAGATAGGCTACCAGAGGACATGGGCCTGAGAACTGAAAATGAAATAGATCAGAAACAAATGTAAGTGACTAGTTTTGATTTCATGGTCTAGGCTGGGAGAAATACAGAAGTTAAACTGTGCAAAGCAATTATGTCTTAATTATTTGTGAATCACAATGTGGTAGTTAAAACTTGTTTTTAATAAGATTTTTAACTTGATGCTGTCCCTTTGCATCTACCTCTGTTACTGATAGCGATATTAAAAGTTAAGTCCACTTAACTGCATTTGACTGTGTCTTTCTGGTCAGGTCTGTTAGTGGGGCAGCTATTTGACTGTAGTGTGGTACAAATCGCCTGTAATATCCGGCCAAGCCTAAGAAGGATTGGACCTGTTTCTTTGACTTTGGGACAGGCCACTTTTGGATAGCATCCACCTTGGCCTGTAGGGGAGTTATCGTTCCTTGACCCACCTGGTGTCCAAGGTAAGTCACTTTGTTTTGGCCTGTTTGACCCTTTTTAGCCTTAACAGTTAGTCCTGCCTGCCTGATGCGCTCGAAGACTTTTTCCAGGTGCTCCAGGTGTTCTGTCCATGAATCAGAAAAAATGACCACATCATCGAGGTAGGCAACTGCAGATTCTCCCAATCCTGCTAGGAGACCATCTACAAGTCTTTGGAAGGTGGCGGGTGCATTTCGCAGCCCAAAGGGAAGCACTTTAAATTCATACACCCCTGCATGGGTGATGAAGGCTGACCTTTCCTTGGCGGGTTCATCTAGCGGTACTTGCCAGTACCCGTTGGTTAAGTCTAATGTAGAGATGAACTGAGCATGTCCCAATTTCTCCAATAGCTCATCGGTGCGTGGCATTGGATAGTTGTCGGGACGAGTTACAGCATTTAGCTTGCGGTAGTCCACGCAAAAGCGTATTTCCCCATCTGGTTTGGGAACTAGAACCACTGGAGATGCCCATGCACGGGAAGATGAGCGTATTATACCCATCTG